>NC_056739.1:46005664-46156168 GCF_019279795.1 Protopterus annectens
ATGTGCGCATCTATTTCCTAACACGCCAGTCATGATGTTGTGATGTGCATTGTACAGCCCAGATTTGCTGTCCTCCAATATCCTTCCTCCTACGGTGGCACACCCTGTGTGGTTGACGTGTATCTGGTGTAGGCCACTCCTCGGTGTAGTACCGCTCGCCGTTTGCTCCATCCTTACGCTGGCGCGTTTTTGCGATTCACTATTATCTGCCTCATTTGCATGGAATTGACTACTAATACCTGGTTACGGCGCGGACACCTCCACTCCTTGACAACCATTGCGCTGGGGTTGCAGCTTTACATACATACTATGGTGTGTGGTGGCTGTGCAGCTGATTTGTGTTCTAATGCTCTTTCGGACATTATCATATTATTTCATTGCTTTACAACTTCTGTGCACACATCCCGGGGGTCTGCTGTTCTTTCTACGTGCCATTTATGTCATTTTTTACATTTTGTGCATATTTTCTTTGGACATTCTCGGTGCCTTTACATTGGCATATTGCACCTATATGATACCTGACTTTGACAGCCTTCCGTTACTCCTCCGGTATGTTTGGGTAAATGTAAACCGTTTTTTTTTGGTTTACATTTCGCGTCTCACGCTACGCCTGCCACCGTGGATCGCTATTGCCCTCATTTGCATGGTGCAATACCGCACACAGTGTGTTTTGCATACCTACGCCGGGGGGCGGAGACGGTCCGGCGCACGCCGGTAGTGCACGTGGAATTCATTCATACCTGAATCGCTCAGCAGCCATATTTGGCGTTATAACGCCAACGCTATGCGGGCGCCTGGCGCAAGGTTCATGAATCCCGGGGACATTTTTTTTGTTTGTTTTTTTGACCAAACACTAGTATAAGAAAGAAAGTATTTAGAAGTGTGTGAGACATTTGAAATCAAAGTTGTGTATATGTCACAGAAGAACAGATAATTATTTACAAGGCAGGGACACAATTTAAAGGCAGTGAATCATCTATAAGGCAGGGACACATTTGTAAAGGCCTTCGTGGGTTTAATTATCATATTCTATAATAGTTTCTGAGAAGAATAAGTTTTATAGAGTTTTATAGAGTTTCATAGAGTTTCAGGATAGCTCTATGAACCGACTAACAGAGGGGAGGGAGGTAATGGTCTTAAAAATTACTATGAGGTGAGTAGTATTAATGCTAGACCTTGGGATAACAGAAGAGGGATGTTAGTCAGGGTTGGTACATAGGCGTAGCCAGTGGGTTTAAAGGTACATTTTGAGTTCTGTTTTGAAAGAGATATGAGTTCACTAGGAAGTAGGTTCCAGGTTTTTCCCACAGTGTTAAAGAAAAGGGAATCCCCTGCTTTGTTATTGGGTTTTTATCTAGATACCAGTAGTTTATTTGCTGAGCGTATATGTGTAAGATTTTTACATGGGGTGATTAGACTTGTGAGTATTGGTGTCTTGCATGGATGATAAAGGGTCTTACGGGCAATAATGAGTTGGGGGGGGGGATATAATTTGATTATGCAGCTCCAGCCAACCCAGTTGTTTCAGATTTTGGTAGTGTTGGGTTCTAAAAGGGGAGCCACTTGCAAATCTGGCAATGTTATTGTAGGAGATTGCCAGCTGGTTGAGGTTTCTTTTAGAAAGATTAGTGTACATAGGAGAGGCATAGAAGACAGTTGAGATAAGGTGGGTGTGGGCAATAGTAGTTCTAGCTATGGGAATGAGGAAGGATTTAATTTTATAGGGTGATCCTAGTTTTCTGTTAACTGACTTTATTGTGGTGTTGATATGAGCGTCATAGTTAAGGTAGTCATCTATTATTACTCCTAAGAGTTAGGTGATAGTGTCAGGAGATATGACTGTGCCATTATTAGATATGATAGTGAAGTCAATAGGGCTAGACTTTTGTGTGGGAGTAAAGAGCAATAATTTAGTCTTTTTGGGGTTAAGAAGGAGACAGCGCTGTAAGAACCATTTTTATACTAATTAAAAGATATTTTGGGTAAGGGACTGCAGTTCAGATGGTCCAGTAGTGGAGTATATTAATGTGGAGTCATCTGCATATTGTATGCATGCAGCTTGAGGGATGTTTACATTTAGATCATTAATAAAAACTGAGAATAGAAGAGGTCCTAATATAGAACCTTGGGATACACCAAGGGTGACAGGAAGGTGGTTAGATAGACTATTATCCCAAAGCACTGCCTGTTGCCTGTTAGCTAAGTAGGACTTGAACCACAGTAGTGCATGAGTGTCACGTGAAAAGGACCTAAGTATATTCAACAGTAGGTGGTGGATGACTGTCACGTGAGAGGGACTTAAGTATATTCAACAGTAGCTGATGGTTGAGCATGTCAAATGCTTTTGAGAGATCAATAAAGGTTGCGTAGGAAAGGGTGTTCTTGCTACTGTTTTTGTTAATGTGGTCAGAAAATGATAGGAGGGCAGTGGTGGTACTATGGAAAGGTCTAAAGCCATGCTGAGAGTTTGCTAATAGGTTATTTTGGAGAAGGTGGTCTAACAGTTGATGGTGGATGCACTTTTCCATAATTTTAGCTAAGGGAGAGAGTAGGGTAATTGGATGAAGTTAGAAAGTTCTGTTGAATTACCACTTTTGTGTAGGTGGATTATATGGGAGATTTTCCAAATGGATGGGATGGTGCCTTCTGTTATGGTTCTATTTATTAGGATAGAAATACAATATACTATAACTTTAGCTGCAATTTGCAAATATTTGGCAGGTGGTAGGTCAGCAGAGGGGGTAGCTGGTTTGAGTTTTTAAAGAAGGGTACAGATGAGGGATGTAGGAACAGGGTGTAGTTGAAATGAAGGTGCTAAGTTAGTTGAGGAGAGAGGCAGATTGGAGGATACAGGAGGTAATGAGTTAGCGAGTGACTGGATGGCATCAGTAAAGAATGTATTAAAGGCTTCAGCGATTTGTTTGGGAGTCTCATTGGCTATTCCTGATGGGGTTGGTGTCTTCAAGTGGCCTGGATGCAGGAGTCTATTGTTACCTGTCCAGAATTGTTGTGGTTTGTGCTGGTTAGTTTGTTGAGGTTGAAAGTAGAAGTTTCTTTTATCTAATAGTATTGATGCTTTAGTAGTATTTCTAAGCTGTTTAAATTTTAAATGATCAGCTGGGTCTTTAGTAGCACGCCATTTGGCCCAAAATTTGTTTCTACACTGAATTTTTTGCTTAGTTTCCTTACTTAGCCATGGAGCAATTCTTGTCCTGATCCTAAAGGTACAAGTAGGAGCATGGTAGTCCAAGATTTCTAAGAATTTGGAGTTTTAGGGGTGACCAATCACAGACACTAAGTTCACTTTGAAAGCTAATAGGGTTAAAATGTTTATCGGAACGAGTAGTTCTGTAAGTGGCATGGTAGGGAGTACTAGTTATTTGTCTAATTATATATGTTAGTGAGTGATCACTAATTTCATCTGGTACGATGCCAACTTTATATGTCAGGGACTGAGTATTTGTTAGAATCCAATCTAAGGTGCTTTCTTTATAAGTAGGTTTGTGGATTCTGTTAGGAGAGGAGGTAGTTTGGGAAAAGCCATGTAGATTTATGTGGTTAGTAGGATTATCAGTATTTCAGCTATTCCAGCCTATATTAAAGTCCCCTAACACTATGTTTCTTGAGGGAAGTTTGTGGAGAGCCAGCTAAGGATATTTTCAATGGTGGTGATATTATTACCAAGAGGAAGATATGAGCATATAATGTAGATGGACTTACAAATGTTTATTTGAAGTTTAGTGATAAGAGTTTCAGTATTGGAATCAGAAGGTGGGTGCATATCTCATGAAGTAACTTGGAGCCCAGTTTTATATATTATGGCTATGCCCCCACCCTTCTTGTTCAGGTGATCTAACCTCAAAATATTGTATCCTGGAGGGGTGATTTCATAGTCTTGGGTTTCTGGTTTTAACCATGTTTCAGCTAGGCATAAGATGTCAAATTCACGTACATCTAGGAGAGCATGCAGGTGAGTCACTTTATTGTTTATGCTTTGTATATTTAGGTGCACTATGAAGAGGGAGTTAGGAGGCCTTGTAGGGGTATAAAAGGTAGAAGGAGAGGGTCTAACTGGGTTAGTGGGGCAGTTATTTGTGGGGCCAGGATTGGGATGAATGCCACCATCCAGTAGGAGGTGTTGGTGTAGTCTGTGTGTGTGAATTAGAGGATGATAGAATATGTTTTGGGTTTTCTTGGTTTGGAGATGTTTATAGGTAATGCAGGCAACCCTATGATAGTTTGAGAGGAGATAGTTGGCTGTAGATGTTATGTTGATGTGTTCAAGGGTGGTTGTTATTGCTGGTAAGGATGTTTGTTTGGAGGGATGGTGGAAGTTAGAGTAGTTGAGATGTTCATAGGCTGTTAGGATATAAGGTAGGAAAAGGAAAGGAAGGAGTGAGTACAAGAGTAAGTGTTTTAGCTAAGCTGACATGGGTGCAGTAGACATTATCATATAGAAGTTATAAGGTAGTGAGTGAGAGGTGGAGTATGTAGAGATGTGGGAGGAGTGATGGATTACCTAGGGAATATTCCTAATGAGAGGCAGGTTAGGATTTGATAATGGGACTGTGGGACTGGCTAGATTGGTATAAGGCTAGGAGCTCTGGGGGTGTGTGGGAATTGGGGGTAGGGTAGCGGAGCGAAGTAAGCCCGCAGGGCGAATGGAGCGGGTTCAGACAAGTAAGTATGGCAGTTTGGAGAGAACAATCAATGGATTGCTAATTCCTATGAGGCTACTATCAGGTATGTAGAAACCCAGGGAGAGCAATAGAAGAGGGGATCCTCGACTGCTCTAGTGAGGAATGAGGAGGATGTTACGAGTGATGTACATGCAATCTACTACAGCACTGCTGTATTTTAAGTTCAGATAGGAGAGAGATGGGGTAAGAAGGGTGAGGAACACACCTAATGAAGGTATCCACCTGCTGAAGACATGCACATTGCAACAGAATCGGCTAGTATGAGAGAGATAGTTAGAAAACAAGGTAGGGAGTCTCTTGTTATTAGCCTCTGGATGCTATACAAGGAGGCAAAAGGTTTAGTTGCTAGAGGTAGAGAGGGGCATGGCTGCTGGACATCTGGCAAGATAGTTAGATACAGCTGTAGGTATTTTAAAAAAGGGCTGTCATGCACCTAGGTTTGAATAACACATACTTCCTTGCTGCTTTCAGTGCTAGGTCTCTTAGCTTCCTTAGATTAGGCTGGTTTTAATTGAAAGGGGTCCTTATTCTCTGGGCAGGAAATCTCTAAATTCACTTTACAGTATAGAGGGATGGAAGGCTGTGTAAGTTGGAAAAAGAGGGAGAAATAAGCACAAGTCATTACAAAACTACGCAGAAACAGCTTTACAGTAATAAGGGTAGTACAACAGGCAGTCATTCAGTTGAAACATTTGATAATTAAGCTACACATATTCACACTATCAACAATTAAAATAAAGCAGTGGAGGGCTACATACAAACCATGTAAAACAGGGTATATTACAGTACTAAAAGCACTAATCAGAAAAAAAAACCTGGAAATGATAACATAGCAGTTCTCTTAAGGCTTTTACAAGCTAGTTGAGAGAAACTAACAATGATAACAGCCATGTTCTACAGAAACGATGCACATGTTCTACAGAAACGATGCACATGTACTACAGAAACAATGCACATGCTCTACAGAAACGATGCACATGTTCTACAGAAACGATGCACATGTTCTACAGAAACTATGCACATATACTACAGAAACAATGCACATGCTCTACAGAAACGATGCACATGTTCTACAGAAACGATGCACATGTTCTACAGAAACGATGCACATGTACTACAGAAACGATGCACATGTTCTACAGAAACGATGCACATGTTCTACAGAAACGATGCACATGTACTACAGAAACAATGCACATGTTCTACAGAAACGATGCACATGTTCTACAGAAACGATGCACATGTTCTACAGAAACGATGCACATGTTCTACAGAAACTATGCACATGTTCTACAGAAACGATGCACATGTTCTACAGAAATGGTGCACATGTTCTACAGAAACGATGCACATGTTCTACAGAAACGGTGCACATGTTCTACAGAAACGATGCACATGTTCTGCAGAAACGATGCACATGTTCTACAGAAACGGTGCACATGTTCTACAGAAACGGTGCACATGTTCTACAGAAACAATGCACATGTTCTACAGAAACGGTGCACATGTTCTACAGAAACGGTGCACATGTTCTGCAGAAACGATGCACATGTTCTACAGAAACGATGCACATGTTCTACAGAAACGATGCACATGTTCTGCAGAAATGATGCACATGTTCTACAGAAACGATGCACATGTTCTGCAGAAACGATGCACATGTTCTACAGAAACGATGCACATGTTCTACAGAAACGGTGCACATGTTCTACAGAAACGATGCACATATTCTACAGAAACGATGCATATGTTCTGCAGAAACGATGAACATGTTCTACAGAAACTATGCACATGTTCTACAGAAACGTTGCACATGTTCCACAGAAACGATGCACATGTTCCACAGAAACGATGCACATGTTCCACAGAAACGATGCACATGTTCTACAGAAACGATGCACATGTTCTACAGAAATGATGCACATGTTCTACAGAAACGATGCACATGTTCTACAGAAACGATGCACATGTTCTGCAGAAACGATGCACATGTTCTACAGAAACGATGCATATGTTCTGCAGAAACGATGAACATGTTCTACAGAAACGATGCACATGTTCTACAGAAACGATGCATATCTTCTACAGAAACGATGCACATGTTCTACAGAAACGATGCACATGTTCTACAGAAATGATGCACATGTTCTGCAGTACTAAAATAAGCCCTTTAGCTTACATGTTAGTGAGGAGGCAGTGTGCTAAATATGGCCATGCGCAGCCTTTAAATATCAGTATTTTCAAGCTCCTATGAGCTACATCGACCTTGCACAGTGGCCATGCTAAATACAGCCTAGCGCAGCTTATAGATGCTATAATATCCCAGATCCTGCGAGCTACAATGGCCATTAAGCAATATTAATAGACCGCTACAGTTCATTCAGATTCCCTCAGGCTATGGGAATAATCAATTGTAATCTAGGGGCCGATATAGCATATGAATTAACAGAACTATGGTAAATTACTCAGTACAATGCAAGGTAGAAGTTAGGCCCGAATAACAGTAACCACAGTACTAAGCATAGTCATTTTCAAAGTTGTAAAGACACACTCTGCTGAAATAGGTTTGGGGGAGGCTGTGAGCTAATTACAGCAATGGACAGTGAGATACAACATGTTTACCAACCCCTAAGCGTTATTTATGTCCGCTAATGCATGAATGGTGCTAAAGCATGAAACGCTACAATTCTGAGGGATTCCGTCAAGAAGAAGCAGTAATTACAATATGCAAAGGGCAAATATGGTGCAAGAATACCCAAGACTAGGAGGAATAACACCAACATGTATCACAATAGGCTAGATGTAAAATAAAATCCCTGAAAAACACTGATAACTGCCTATTGCAGGCTAGTAAACACAAGTTGTAGTAGAACTCTCACTCAGATGTGATGTAATCCACACAAACTTGATTCAGTAAGCGCAGTTACAAGTGGCAGGATAAAGGCACAGCCGAACACATTTAGTCTGGATGTCATTATAAAATGGTTTTATAATAAAAGCTGATAGCTGCAACAGCTGTGAAAATGGTGTCATCTTTTTGGAAGGTACATGGGTGTCCAGTGTTACCTAAGAATACAATGCTGAATTTCTTAACATTTAGATTTAGGCAATAGTCCCGACACCACTCCTTGGTGTGGTTAGCCCCTCTTGAAGAATCTGAAATTCAGCTGTGGAGGTAATGACAACTACAAGCTTGCAGTCCTCTGCAAACGTGGTCAGCCACAAGCCCTTGATATCAGCATTGACATCAGAGAAGAAATCTCAAAGGGAAGGGGCCTAGAACTGACCCCTGGGGACATCACTGTTAAGTACTCTTTTTGAGGCGGATATGCCTCCCACACTAACAGACTGGGTTATGGAAGTTACCCAGTTTGTTATCCAGTGGGGAGCATAACGTTTTACATCTAGTTTGATTAGCTTGTCAATAATACTAGAATGTGAGGTGGTATAAGGCCTTGGCCAAGTCCAGGTAGGCAGTTTGAACCAATTCACATGACTATCAGTTGTTAGAGTCTGCTGAACACTAAATAAAATATTAAAATCAATTCTGCTGTATATGCACTGAAAAATAAGCCACAGAATAAAATGTTTGCTTAAATGTAGGAATAGACCTTAGCAATGTAAGCATGGCATTCATACTATGTGATGTAACCCTGACTAAAATCAGCAGAAACTCTGAAAAACAATTCTGAAAAGCAAATATTGCAGGCTTTTTCACAGCATCAGCGGAAATGTTTCCTCACAGATATTTTCTTGGATGCTTTCTCAGAAAAAGAACAGGAAAGTCTAAAAACATACATTACATGCTTCCCCACACGTGCTTCCTTACAGAATTAGGAAAAAAGAAACACCCCAGGTTCAGAAGGCAGGATTAGGCCTTTAGCAAACTCAAAATGACTTGGGTTCAGAGCTTGTTGGCTGCCTGTTTCCTAGTTAGTAAGTTCTCTAATGATGCATTTTATTATTTTGCAGATAAGGCTTGTCTAGTGCATCTATATACATAATTAAACTTTTAAAAGTTCGAACGTCATATGGTCAGCACCATATGATCAAACTTTTAAAAGTTTGAAAATCTAATAAAAAAAATAAACCAAAGAAAAAACCTACCTGAATGGTTTAAGCAGGGGGGCAAGTTACCCTGTACCCCCCACCCCCCACTTTTTAAATATATCAACTCCAAGATCGCACTAAAGTGTGGAAAAGGGAAATATTCCCATTCTGCACTGTACAGAGATCTCCACTGAAACGTTTGTACTTTTAAAAGTTCGATCACATGGTGTCAGCCATATGACGTTCGAACTTTTAAGAGTTTGACAACATGATATAGACCCTGTAAGGATTATAGGTCCGTAGTTTCCTAGATCAGTAGTGGATACCCCTAGTGGAGTAGGATGACTACTGCAGTTCCCCATACCTCTGTCATACATCCACTGGAGAAGCTGAGGTTAAACAGGGTTAGCAGCGAGTCAACCAAGCCATTTCTGGTGCTGACAAGAAGACAGCCTGGCACATTATCAGGAACTATGGAGCAAGTGTTTTTGGACTTGGATAGATGATTCAGGACCTGCTTGGAGGTGATCAGAGGGGATAGTGTGAGTGTGCTAATAAGCTGAAGAATGTTAGGAACAGCTACGGGAGTAAATTTATCTGTTAATATTTTGGTTATGTACTCAGGGTACGAGTAGGTGTTGCTGTTATGTATCAACTCTGTGCATTGCTGGATATTACCTCTAAGGTTTCTGATAAAGCTGAAGAAAGCTTTCTGGTTGTCCTTAGCAGAGGTAGCAATTCTCAATTTATACTTACTTTTGCAGGATTTAATTTTATTTCAGAGTTCTTTGCTGATATTTTCGAGTTCTTATCTAAATGATTGGATATTGCATTTGTTTTTATGAGCTATAATTTTCCTCCCATTGTATAATTTATTATATTAGTGTTCCATCACAGGGAGTTAGTCCTGAATTTGGCATTGTATTTATGTGTTATGGGGACGGATGCCTCAATGCATGCTTTGCAGTGGGTATAGAAATCATCCACAAATGTGGCAACATGTGAATTGTGATAATCGAGGTGAGGTGGGTCCTTTTTGAAGACATCAATGCTTATTGTGCAAGAAAATTTTAACCATCTACTGGGATGGTACCAAAGTTTAGTGTTAGCTTACTTGTAGTCTAGCAGGTTTCATGGAGGATATGATATGTATAGACATATATATGTCTACTCTTATATATATGTCTACTCTTGTCACAATGTTTATGCCAAATACTTGAGTAAAACTGTTCTCAATTTGTATGTATTTACTGCATAATAATGACTTTGCTTATTGTCTGAGTTTCTCTGGTTAAAAACTGTATTCTACTGTGGAGCTTTTCTCCCTGGGTCTCTGCTTAAAATGGGTCACTTAGCCCAGTCACACAAACGCAGTCAACAAATGTAAAAGAAATAAATTAAAAAAAAATATATATATATATATATATATATATATATATATATATATATATATATATATATATATACACACATTTGCTTTCTTATTCAGAATGTTAACAAATTTGTTAGGTTATATTTGAGCTGTGTGAAATCTACAATATGTGTGTTTCCTGTACTGATAAAATGTGTGTAACCTTGTGAACTTCCTCTTCTTCTTCTTTCAGCTTTTCCCAGTTAGGGGTCGCCACAATGGAACTCCGGTCCGCTAATGATTGGCAGTCGATTTTTATGGTGCCGAGGTGCCAGCCCGACGCCCAACCTTTAATGAAGGCACGCCCATTCAAGCATGTCTTTCGAACAACACTCGACTGCAGGGAGGACATGCAGACTCCTCACAGAAGGCGAACCAGCTGAGAATTGAATGGGAGAACCTATTGCTGTGAGGCGACAATGCTACCGCTGCACCACCGTGACTTAAAATAGGTGATGAAACAAAAGGAAACTGTATAGAACTTGTAAGTGGAATGTAAAGTGTAGCTTTCTGCAGTTATAGGAAAGGCCTAATTGTTTCAGTCAGGAAGCCAAGGGGAAATAAAAATGCAATTTAAAGACTCTCCAAAGGTAGTTGATCAGAACTGATAAGGCAGTACTTAGCATGGAAATTCATTGCATTGTGAAGGTGTAAAAACCTTTTTTTCCTGTGCATGAAGAAGAACTAAAGTAATCTAATGTAACTACCCATGGCTTCTGTGAAAATAGAACTGATAAGCGAATATATATATATATATATATATATATATATATATATATATATATATGTATATACATATGTATATATATCTTCATATATTTTGAGGTGAAATCAATGTATAGTCAGCCTGTTAGTCAGTTTTGCTTGGATGACTGTATTATCAACATCTATATTACTTGCTATTAAATCTGCATCTACCTAATGATTAATATTTTAATAAGTTTACATAGGTAGAGAGAATATTTTAAGTTAAAGCCATCTGGGTTTATTTAGCTGTAGGCCAGATTTTCCTTAAAATTTATATCTCAGACAACTGATTGTTATTTTTCCACTTCTGTGCACAACTGTCTTCACCTCTACATGCTGTCTGTAATAGCACTCTCTTTATCTTACAGCCTAAATAAACATTTTATTTATTCAGTTTTCAGATGTTGTGGGTGGTAGTTATTTAATATTTTGTTATATATGCTGAGGATATTATTTATCACTCTTACAATTCTAATCTGTGGTATTCATCTCTCATCTCTAATCTGCCAAATTTTTTGTTTATGTATTTTATTTTATTTATTTATTGACATTTGTTAACCAGGTTTGTCCAGCTGGGCCAGAGACCCATTTTCAGTGGAGACCCGAGGAGAAAAGCTCCAGTTTCAGACAGTATACAATACATAATAGTTTGGTTTACAATACATAAAAATTCAGTTTATAATACATAAAATTGCAGTTAACAATACAAATACATAGAAATTCACATTGTTAGATAAGAAAATGAGTAGGGTAAATCATATCAGTAGATGTAAACACCTTTTTTTTGTTATGGTACTTTAGCAAAATACTACTGTCAGAGCAATGCATAAAAGTTTTGAAGTGGTGGAGTACTGTGTGTGTTAAGGAAGTAGTGTTTTGGGAACCGTACAAGTGTGAGGTGTGAGAGATGAGAATGCATGTATAAGGTGGAAGGGGTATCAGGAGGTATATTAAGATGTTACGGCAAATATGAGCGAAAATTTGGTGAAGATTAGGATAAAAAATAGTAGTGGAGTTAGGTAGGGTCATGACAAGTACACATTTTGGTGTTAAGTAAGTGAAGTCTGAGTTCTTTCTTAAAGTGTATAGGGTGGGTAATGGAGCGTATGCGTACTGAAAATTTATTCCAAGCTTGGAATACAGAGCATTTGTATAGTAGTTTACTGAAAGTTTTCTTTGGTTGATAAATGTCTAGGAGTTGCTGGTTAGAGGTGCGGAATGTGCGAGGGGGAGTGTAGATGGAGACTAAGGAGGAGAGAGCAGGGCAGGAGCATGGTTTGTGTAGTATGAAGTGAGCGATTGGAATTTGGGACAGAAGGAGTTGTTGTGTAAGTTCAAGCCATTGTAGAGAGTTGAGTGCAAGGCAATGGTGTGAGTTATAAGGGAAGTCTGTGACAAGTCTTGCTATTTTTTGGTAAGTTTATTGGAGTTTGGCCAGGGTAGATGACTGAATGTTAGTTAGGAATGGGGTGGCATAGAGAAGGGAGGGGAGAAGAAGAGCCTGTGCCAGGGACAGTCTAGCACTAGAGGTCAAGAATTTTCAGTTGCGATAAAGCAAGCCCAGTTTTTGGTGAGTTTTTTTTATACCTTGAAGGATATATAAGTTAACTTTAAGTTCATCATCAATGATGGCATCTAGAAGCCTTGTGTGGGAGTCGGGTTGTATGGTGGTATTATTGTGGGATGTGATGAGAAAGGTAGACTTAAGGGGAGAGAGAAAATGATGGAGGAATAAAAGGAGTTTTTTTTGGGGGGGGTTCAGCATGAGTAGATTATCAGACAGCCACTTTTCAATGGATAGAAAGTGTCTTGGGTAAAAGTGTGAAGGTCAAAGATATTTCTGGAAGTGCAGAAAGAGTTGAGTCATCAGCATATTGAATTAGAGCAAATTGTTTACAGAAAGTATGAAGGTCATTAGTAAAAATATTGAACAGGAGGGGACCCAAGATGGAACCTTGGGGTACCCCAGTTGTCACTGGAAGGTAGGGAGAGCAGGAGGAGAGCCATCGAACAGATTGTTGTCTATGAGACAGGTAGCTAGAGAAAAAGGCTAGGGCAGAAGCAGATAGATTGAGGTTAGCGAGTTTAGTTAGAAGTAACGGATGAGAGACAGTGTCAAAGGCTTTGGAGAGGTCAAGGAAAAGACAGGACATGTGGTGGTTTTTATCACGGGCCACAGCTATCATATGTGTAAATGATAAGAGGACTGTAGTAGTGCTGTAGTTAGGGCAGAAGCCATGTTGAGTGGATGTGAGAAGGTTCTGCTGGATAGTTTAGGAGCTGTGTATGTTAATATTTTTTGAGTATTTTGGAGAGAGGAGAGAGGCAATTGGTCAATAGTTAGATGGGTCAGTTGAGTTCCCCCCTTTGTGCATGGGGATGGTGAAGAAGGTTTTGCAAACCTCAGGCACTGTTGCTTCCTGAATAGATCTATTGATTAACAGGGATACTGGGTAGGCTATGGATTCAGCGGCTATTTTGAGGAAAGTGGGTGGTTGATTTCCAAGGAGGGAGAGCAAGGTTTAAGCACCTTACCAGTGAGTTAATTTTATAATTTATATTGAAAAATGATTCATGTGTGTGTGTGTGTGTGTGTGTGTGTGTGTGTGTGTGTGTGTGTGTGTGTGTGTGTGTGTGTTTGCAGTTATTGTGTTTGGCCTCTAGTTATATCTGCAGAAGTGATAATAGTAGCTATATCTGTAGTAGTGACAGTAGTTCCTGGCCAGGAAGAAAGTTGTTGTGACTTAATACCAGCCTTTTCTGAGAACTGAGTATGTGTGTTCAGGAAAATAATTTGCTTGAACTTTGCTTGAAAAGAAGTAGTCATGGGTGTGGGACACGGAAGTACACTGTGGTTCACACAGACGTAGAAAGGAGCCCAGGTTGCTAGGTCAATGTGGTCAGTCTTTAGCCTTATTCTGGGTGTAACTTTTGGACGGCTATACCCAGAACAGTGCTGCACATTCTCTTAATGTTCTTGGGGTAGCCTGCATTTCATTAGTTAGTTATTGATTCAGAGTTGTGTATATTAACTTTAACCTATTGGTTACAAGTGGTGTGACAGGGGAGACCATCCCTCTGTAAAACAATCAGACCTATTTGGAGTAGTGGTGTGGATCCAAGGACAGTATCACCTGTCTCTGACATACATGAGTTTCAGACTGGTTGGAAATTATGGGATTTAAACCCCATCACTGCCATGCATGTCAGCAATATTGCTGGTAGTAGTCCATCTCTCACACTATCTATATACTTCACTGCTAGACCCTCTTTGTCAGCAAACAAAAACTCATACCCATAGCATTTCTGTCATATAAAATGTGAGTTATAGCCATCCTCATCTTACTTTAACCACCCACCCTCTTACATGAGGAATTAGTCTAATTTAAATGCTGCTGAGACAACAAAACAAAAATGATACTTCTGTTTTGAACCATTTCTTATTTACTTTTCTGGTTTCAGTGTTTGATCTGTTGTCAGTTTAAAAGTGGAGCCAAAAGAGAGGTTGTTATTCAGTCCATTCATCTCATCATAAGTTCTATTCATAGTTACATTTTATTTTCTACCCGCTTCACTGTGTCTCCATACATTGACAACAAGAACAACAACAACAGTGGTGAACAAGATTCTGCATTGAACTACACGTCTTAATACACAACGATGATAAACATCCATTAATCTGTAAAACACTATTGTACACAGACAGCATCTACTTTCAAACCACACTTGCAATCCACCACAAATGTCAGTTTATCTCCCATAGCTTGCTAAACTATCAATGCTATATAACACCATTCAAAGACTCTGTGAAACCAAAATACCTTACTCTGTCCTTATTGCCTACAGTACCGCAACCCATAATAGTCTGTCACCCTAGTACCATACAGACAGAGATTAAAAAAAATTCCATCACTAGACTGAAGTTAGATTATCCTGTCCAATAACATTTTTATATCCTTGTTTTGCCTCCACTGGCTTTCTATATTCCTATATCTTACTTTACCAGTCTCAGTGGTGCATCAGGTGGCATATTTGCCTTTGGTGCAGAAGCCTGTGGGTTTGTTTCCTACCCCAGGTAGGTTGATTGCTGACACAGCAGTGCAGTATAATAGAGGTGTGGCACTCCTGTGTGTGTCGCCCTTTGGAGAGAAATTAAATCAAGCTCCCATCTGCTTGAGCTGTTGCTAGCTCAGTTGGATGTAAAAGACCCCATGGTGCCTATCTAAAGAGTAAGGGTCCTTTATTTAACACAGCATAAGAAACATTATTTACATATTTACAAAAATGTACATCTTTACAGGTAAATATAAAAACATTTACTTTATATTACTACGTATCATTTTCTTAGAACAACCTCATTGTTAGTCTTGTGTAATTGACTTCCCCACTCCTTCTTCCACATCCATAATCTAATTTTTGCCACATATCTGACAAAATCCATTTCCCATTGAACAAAATTTTATTCAGTCTTTAATTCCAATTAACCCATATTACATAAAATAAATTTGTATCTACCATTCTCACATATTCTTTCATATTGTTTTTATAATATCCATACTTAATAATATTCATATTTATATTGTTTATGTGACTAATGTTTTCAAATAAATTTTCTTCATACGTTTTCCAGAGCTCCACCACTCTTTTACACTTCAAAAACAAAAATGCTCTGTTTTTTCTTCCTCCCCACAATATAAACACATTCTTTCACCTATGTTTTCATATGGCATATTCACCTTTACTGACAATTTGTTTATTGCCACTCTTCATAGGAAATCTTGACCCTTTACTGTTTTGGTACATCACTTTTTCCTTACTTTAATTGATTGAATTGTTTCTTCTAGTAAATTTTCCTATGGATTGACATAATAATATTGTTCCATCACATTATTATACCATGTTCTTCTGTCTTTCTCTGGATCCTCACTTTTTATTTTCCATGTTAGTATTTTTCTTCATTTACATATTATTTTCTCTTTTTCCTAATCATATCATCTCCCAGAACTTTTCATAAGTATATTTAAAAGTTCTCATTACTAAGTTCCAATTATGTTCCGTAACTCATGTAAATAATCTATACAAATTTAAAGAAGTAGAATAAACATGATTTCGTAACTCTAATACCACCATCTTCAGTCATATTCAACACCTATCATTTCACTGTGTGTAATCTTCAATCTATAGGAAAGAAAATACCATTTCCACAATTTCTTTTCATATTTTTTTTCCTGGGATCATATAAACATTTGCCACATACCCTATGTTTTCCATTAATACATAATTCACCAGATAAACTAATCTATATGTCTTCCACAGAAGACATGACTTTCATTTCTTTTATCAAAAATTCCCATTGTATCATAACTACCACATTTTCCTCAAATTTTATTCCTAACAAAGAGAGTTGATTCATTGAAAAATGCACCCCTAATGTTGACCACATCAGCCAGGCCCTTACTTTTATCTTTATTCAAGGTCATTCCCATTTTCTTTAGACATCCATTCAGACTAACCCAAACTTCCGCTAGTCATCCTTTGATCTTAACAGATACCAGTATATCATATGAGTGTGTCAAAACTACTGGAATCACCACCTCCTTTTGCATCACATATCTAGCATCTTTCAGTTTATAAGCTACTTCACTCAGCATTACATTCATTACCGATGGAAACGAAATCCCAGTCATGAGACATCCGTATCTTATACCGCAGTTCATGCATATCTCTTTACTCATCCACCCATTCATTACCGGTCTCATTCTATTGTTTTCAGATGCTAACATACACACTCTCCTAATTCTGTTACCTATTCCACACCTCTCCATAACATCCCACAAAGCATGGAGTCCTACTGTATCAAATGCCTTGCTAATATCACCTACCATAAGTTTCACATCCTCTCTTTAGATTATAATACCATCCACGATTTCTCTCACAACCAATAACAATTCATGACATTCTTTCCACATTATACCATATATACTATCTTCCTTAATATTCCTCACCTTTCTTTTCATTCACCTCTGTCTCCTTCTCATAAAAATGTTTTAAAATTGGTGTTATTTACTGTGACGGGTCTCCACATTTTATTTCATCCTTCTCATGTTTCTTCCATATAAATTTTAATACCCCACTACATAACCCTTCATAAATAAACCCTTTCTTCAAACATTCATTCAGTACATTTACAAAATACTCTTCACCAATCCATTCATTTCTTACAAGTACCATACCCTATACCATCTGGATCTGATACCGAATCAATATTCGCTTTCCTAAGTACTTCATCAAATTCACAAATAGTAATTCCTTCTTCAAATTCTTCCTGAACTCATCCTGCAAATACTGATACTTTCCATCCCTCTGTTTTCCTTCTTTTTGCTCTTATGCATCTCTTTTTATTTTACCCAGCTATGCAGGTACCTCATCCCTTCTCCTTGTGAGTAATATCTCTGCTTAAACAATAACTCCTTCATTTTGTATCGCTTTACTTTATATATTTCTTGTTCCATATCATAATACTCTCCTGTATTATTCTCTAAATTATCTAATACATTTCTAGAGATTCTCCCTTATTTTGTAATTCTGATACTCTCCCTTTCTTCCATCATGTCCTTCCATGTTGCTAAATGATCTAAAAAAACTGCTATAACTGTATCGCCACCTGCTATCCCAAGCCTTCCGAGAATACAAAATACTCAATTTCTGACCCAAGTGCCCCTTTCTAGAAGTCCATTCACATTTCTTCCACACAACTAATTTGCCATATTTTATCATTTTCTGTATTTTTAACGCCATTCCATTCTTTTTACATTTTCCCTTGAATCACAATTAAAGTCACCACCGATTATAATTATCATGTTAAATACCACATGCTCTAATACTTGATGAAATGGATTCCACCTTTCCTTCATAGTTATATTTGCATATAATGCTATAATTCTGTAAACTTGTTTTCTCCATCTCACATCCACAATAGTTAATCTTCTGATTTTTACAAATGTGATATGTAGTATTTTCACTGTTTTGTTATACATCACAGTCAAATTCCAAATTATATTTCCACTCCACAATTTTTTTCCTGTTTGCAGTCTTTTTTTACATCAGGAATCTTGCATCCTGTAACAGAATGAGACCCACATCACATTCAGCACACCATTCCACTGTCCCTCTCCTTCTTACAGTGTTAGTAATACTGACAGAATGAGGCCCACATCACATTTAGCACACCATTCAACTGTCCCTCTCCTTCTTACAGTGTTAGTAATACTATCAGAATGAGGCCTGCATCACATTTAGCACACTATTCCACTGTCCCTCTCCTTCTTACAGTGTTAGTAATACTGTCAGAATGAGGCCCACATCACATTTAGCACACCATTCAACTGTCCCTCTCCTTATAGTGTTAGTAATACTGTCAGAATGACGCCCGCATCGCATTTAGCACACCATTCCACTGTCCCTCTCCTTTTTACAGTGTTAGTAATACTGTCAGGATGAGGCCCACATCACATTTAACACACCATTCCACTGTTCCTCTCCTTCTTACAGTGTTAGTAATACTGTCAGAATGAGGCCCACATCACATTTAGCACACCATTCAACTGTCCCTCTCCTTCTTACAGTGTTAGTAATACTGTCAAAATGAGGCCCACATCACATTTAGCACACCATTCCACTGTCCCTCTCCTTATAGTGTTAGTAATACTGTCAGAATGAGGCCCACATCGCATTTAGCACACCATTCCACTGTCCCTCTCCTTCTTACAGGGTTAGTAATGCTGTCAGAATGAGGCCCACATCACATTTAGCACACAATTCCACTGTCCCTCTCCTTTTTACAGTGTTAGTAATACTGTCAGGATGAGGCCCACATCACATTTAGCACACCATTCCACTGTCCCTCTCCTTCTTACAGTGTTGGTAATACTGTTCACATTTACTGAAAGTACTCTATAATTATTGCTTTTTCTGCTTTTTAAGTTTAGAGGAAATATTTTTAAATTATTGTTTTCTTATTTTTACTCTTTCCCCAATTGAATACTTTTTCTTGGGTTTATGTACAACTAATCTTTGATCCTCAGAATAAGATTTTCACTGCCCAGAACTTTAAAAAATATTAGTATCAGTCCCTTCTCATGACCTCTCTTCCTGCATGCACCCTCTTCCCTCATTTTTCCCCTCCATATTTTTTTCTTCTTCTACAGGTTCATCTTCTTCACCTAGTTCACCCTCTCCCCCAGCCTTTTATTTCCCTCCTCATGTATGTTTTCACTCTCTCCCACAGCCCCTTGTTGTCATTCATCAAGTATGGTTTCTTCCCTTACACCTCTTTTTTGTTATTTACTGTTTGCTCTTGATAATTTATTTATTTTATTTATTTATTTTATTTTACATTTGTTGACCGGGCTAGTCATCCAATCATGGATCATCCATCCAAAAATGTCCTTTTTTTGTGCAACTTGCATTCAGGCACACACTTTTTTGCATCATGTCCTTTCTCCCCACACTGGTTACATTGTACCATGTCACAATCATTAATTGGAGGGGTAGGGAGGGTTCGGGAGGGTGGCCTAATGGTTAAGGTGTTTGCCTTGCAAACACAAAGTGCAGGGTTCGAGTCTCACAAGGGATAATTGGCTAGGCTTACAATGGCTCACGAGGGCAGTTTGCCTAGTACTAACCTAACCTAAAAAAATTAAATGTAAAACATCCCCATGAAAGAAACTTGATTTAGATTGGCCAGCATATCTTAATGTCCCTCTTGATCATCCACAAAAGTAACACTTGGCAAGTATTTTACCATGTTGTTTTTTACATTTTAAAACAATTGTCATCCTCTACCCTCTATTGCATAAGTTTCTCTCATCTCTAACTTTCACAATATTATCAACAGTTTCACACAGACCCTGCTTGCATTTTTAATATTATCTTCTTCCAGTTCATCAGTTCTAAACTGCAAAGTAACACCTTTTAACATTCACATTGCTACCAGAAAACAAATAACTATTCCACACATAAATGCCCTCCTTTTTCTTACACACCTCCAGAAATGTTATCATCAATCACTCAGTTTCAAATGCTAAGTTGAAAAAAGTTTGTCCCAACGTGTATAAAAGATCAAACGTCTTGAACTTTAAATCCTGAACAGGTCCCAGATTCTTGCATGCATAATATCTATTACAGTGTCTTTTTTTTATTCTCACAGTTGTTTTTTTTCTTCTTTCTAAAACAGTTTTTTTCTCGTGGTTTGTTTGTACTCTCATTTTTTGCCTGCTGTTGCTGCTGCATATGTTTAGTTACTCCATTATCTGCTGCCATAAAACCAGACCCCTTCTCAGTTTGTTTCTGCTTTCCTCTTTTACTTTCTGTCACTGCTGCATGCATTTTTACTGCTGCATTCTCTGCTACTCATTTATCTGGTTCCGTTTCCACATCTTCAGCACTTCTGAAAAAGTTATCTGCCATTTCAATGCAGGAAATAGCAAAACTGACCACTGGATCATCCTGCTCAATTATTTTTAACAGAACATCATCTGCAGGTCCTCCTGTCACCAGTTCTATTATCTGCACCACTTCCACAGACTCAGCTACTTCTTCCTCCAAGGAGACAGCTAAACTCTGCTCATTTGTAACATCCACCACACAGGAATCTTTGTTCACATTATGGATCACCATTTCAAACAAGTTTTTTACCAAATTCTCACAATCTTTGTCCAAACTCTCCATAGCATTTCTCTCCTCCTCCATGTTGCTGCTGCTTTCCTTAGGCATCCTCCTTACTGCTGTAGGAGCCCTCCAGCACCATCTAGCAGCCCCAAAGAGCAGGAGAAGTTCCCCAGTGCCCTGGCCAACTGGTATCAATACCACCTCGAGTCTCCCCTGAAAAGAGGCCACTAGCCTTGTAGGACTAACCCAGTTAACAAAGGATAAATAAAACAAAAATCCCATTTTATAAATTATATTGTCATTGTCCAGTTTTCATCACTCAGTATTTAGTATTCAACGCAAAAGCAACTGTATTCATATTTGCACTGTTTAACAATTATTAAGATATACTGGATGGTGCAGCAGTTAACGTTGTCACCTCACAACAACAGGCTCTCTGGTTCGATTCTCAGCTGGGGTGCCTTCTGTGTGGAGTCTGCATGTCCTCCCTGAATTTGCATGGGTTTCCTTCCGGTACTCCGGTTTCCTTCCACATTCCAAAGACAAGCATCTGGAGCGCTTCTCCTCGGGCCTCCACTGAAGATAGGCTCTGTCCTAATTGGACTTTCCCACTCAACAAATGTTAAATAAATAAATACAGTAAACTCTCGGTTAAATGGCACCCATGGGGATTGGTAGATGCAGGATAACTGTAGTTTCTGGTTGCTTGAGAGTTACTATTAAAAATAAGCTTGACTAATACTGTACCCTATAGTATTTTTTGGTTTAACTTGTTCTCAGGTTGAGGAGAGAGGGAATTTATCCCTATCTTGCTTTTTAAAACCTTAAAACTCTAAAATTGTACGGTATTTCTTCAATATTTTTTGCCGATTGTTTGAGTTCTGGTTAACTGAGACTTTTCTGCAAAATAACACTCTGTTATAACTATTACCTACTTACTTGTAAAATTATACAGGCAAGAAATGTTCATATTATTCAAACAAACATTTATTACATTTCACATCTATGCTTTACCCATAGTAAGTACCATATATACAAAAGTAAAAAGAATGCTTCTTATTCACTTAAATCTGGCCCCATGCAATATCTATTTGTAAAACAATGTGAAATCTATAGTACTTATAGAGGTACATCCTTCGCAATATCTAAAAATCAAATAAAAAGAAAGCAAAATAAATGTCTGTTTTGTTCCATATTGATGTATTCATGTAGTTATTCTACTTCTCAAAAAAAAAAAAAAAAAAAAACACTTAACCATGTTCCAAAAAACAGGCCTTTCCTCCAGTGACAATGTTTTCATTAGCTGCCATATGCAACACAGTATTTCCTTTTTTCATCACAAGTCAAGAGTTTAATCAAAATAGGCCTTGACTTTCTAAACTTAGCTTAATCGCTTGAAAACGACAAATGTTTCACCTGAACAATGTGAAAGGAATCCCTTGCAAAGCCAACCCCCACTCTACCATATTGGTTTTCAAAGAGCCCACCAACTTGAGCTGTTCTACTCATTCCAAGATTAATTTTAGCTGTTAGATTCCATTTTCTTATCTTTCTCTTCCATTTCTATTAATTTGTGTTTCATTTCTTCTAACCATTTACCATCTCTCCTGCTTTACATCAAATCTTGCACATTTTTAGCCTGGCAGTTTCTACTGTTTCTAACTAATCAAGTAAACACTCTACCTTGTCAGGCAAATCCATTATCAGTCACTTAATATAAACATAAAAAAACAGTCAAATGTACCTACTTATATCATACGGCCTGCACACTACTAGTTACTTCAACAATATTCAGCGATGGTACCTTCCTGACCCTTTACTGATTGAACGCAGCACATTATGACAGTCCCAGCTCATGAGCAACTATATTATACAACTGCTCCCATTAATATTCAAAAACATGCACGCTGATTGATCAATGTGCACATTGTAAATCAGAGTTATAGTAATGGAAAAAGGTCCGGTCGCCCGGACTTTTTCCATTACTATAACTCTTTTTTCACACTGTTTCGCTATGTTAAACGAGTTTAACATAGCTAGACAGCTTTAAAAAAAGCAACGGAGATTCTCCGTTGCTTTTTTTAAAGCTGTCTTGCTATGTTAAACCCATTTAACATAGCAAAAACAGTTTGTAAAAAGCAACGGAGATCTTGCTTTCACCGTTGCTTTTTCCCACAGTTCTGATGTACTGCATAAGCATACGCATGCGCAGTACATCAGAACTGCCGCAGAATACCAGACAGCTGTGGAAGGGCAGCAAGAAGGCATTATAGAATGCCATTATTTAAGAAAAGTAATTATTTTTTTCTTAAATAATGTCATTGTATAATAGCAA
This sequence comes from Protopterus annectens, assembly GCF_019279795.1. Taxonomy (NCBI): domain Eukaryota; kingdom Metazoa; phylum Chordata; order Ceratodontiformes; family Protopteridae; genus Protopterus; species Protopterus annectens. Next base: position 46,028,577 of record NC_056739.1, read on the forward strand.
TAACCCATGCCTGGGTGTGGGTAATGCTGGATTTACCCACGGTTGGCTTTGTCTGGCCACTCGGGCTTCGCCCTCATGAACAAACCACACCAGTCGTGGATAAATCCAGCATTACCCATACCCAGGCATGGGTTATTGCTATAATAACCCATATCCAACACACAATCCATTATTTTCACTGTCAGCCAAAACTAATTGCACAATTACTGAATGACTCACCCAGAAATGCACCAGGTAAACCACTTTAATCAGCCTCTGATTTAATTGGCTTCTTCCCCAGCTCTTAATTCAGAAACGACTGAACAGTATCCAGCCTCCATAGAATATCAAGACGACCCTGTACTACAGCTCTACTGCTGTTCTTTGTGCATTGTAAAAATGTAAAAAACAGTAAATGACTGTGTACATAGAAATATGTCACAAACAGGTTAGTACAAGTGTAAGACTCTTATCAATTGTTAGCAATATACATTACATGAAACATTAAATCTCTGCAACTCTGCAACACAATGTTTTGGTCATGTAGCTCTTTCTTTTCAACAGTGAAGCCATCTTTAAGAATATAAGTGGTAGTCCTACATTGATACCACATATAAGAAGCCACGTGGTACTCCATCAGTGATACTATCTTTAAGAATCTACGTGGTAGTTGATCAATAAATCCATCTTTAAGAATATATATGGTAGTCCATCAGTTCTGCTTAGACCATTGGTGTTTATCTTGGTAGGAATTTCCTAATTTTTAAAAAAAATTATTTTTTGAGGTGAAAATAATAGTGAGTAATAATTGGTGACTTAATGGGGCTGTAAAATGTGAACACGTGGCCATGTGGCATCTCTGATCTGAAATACTTATTGAATAATCCAGCAACCATAGCACATTGTGTATCTGGCAAATGGGAAGGTGATGATAGTTTGTGTAGTTCTTTAGAGACTTGGTATGATCATGCTCAGGCAGGAATTAATATTTGTTACAGAATATGATACCAGCTTTCAACCAGTTCCCTAACCATATGTACAAACTCCAGGAAGCAAGAGAGACATTTACTTTTGTTGTAATGGGTCCGGGCTTTGTTCCTGTTGATCAGTTTGTTCCAAGTCTCATTTATCATCCATGGTAAGTTGGTAGTTTATAGCTATAAGATTTAATGGGAGATAATGTTATTTGCGACCAGAAATATCCCCCTTATGTTATAGGCAACATAAATATTTTAATGGCCATCAACTGCAGCAAAGTGTCCAAGACAGGGTAGCCTGAAAATTTACTTAAAGAATGATGTTATGTAGTTTCAGACACTTGTTTATTATCTTTTACATAAAGCAAACAGACAGGTAATAGCAACAGCATTTAAGGGTTCACAATACACTACTTGGGTGTAGAAAAATACTCTATATGAAACACAAGGTAAATTGTTTTTGAATAATTTGGAAGGAATAATAAATAAACTCAATAGCACTGGCTGGTCAGAGGAATCACACTTCAGCCTACCCTTGTTGTTAATACACATGATCCCACTTCAAAATGTGTTACTAGGAACCACATATGGAAGTGTTCTGTTAAAATCCAGGGACCTGACTTTCTGACATATTTTAATAAATATTATAGGACTGTATGATAAAAATTTAAGCTATACCTATCTTTTTTGGCACCATATTGAAAATATGTCATTCTGTGCTTCGTCCAGTATTCCACATGCATGTAAAACTCAGAGCTGCAGTGCATGTCCCAGCATGTGTGTATATAAAGCATTATACTTTGCAAGACCAAAACTATCCTTCTCATAATCACAGACATTACACTCTATAGGATATGAGTACTGCAGCTAAACAGATTATATCTATCATTCTGAGGACCTGGCTATCACATATTTCCAAAGACACCAATTTGTGGAGCACTCAGGACTTGCAACTGCATGTTTTCTGCCACACCCATTTTTCCGTGGGATTGCCTAACATATACTGACATCTCACTGCTAGTCTGCCCTACTGTGGCCTCCCATCAGCCACCCTCTCATGCTAGTGCTGCTTGCAGCTCTCCAGATTTAGTTAAGTCCCCAATTTACAGGAGGAAATTCTAAGTTATCAATGGCCCCTTTGGTATGTAACTGTCTAGATACTTCACACAGCTAGAAAGGTTCAGGCATACTGCTCTAACGATTCTTCACTACCAAGCAGGCTTGAATTCATATCGCTATAATCCATCTCTTATAGACTCTTATATGCAGATTTATGTCATGCAGTTCCTGACATTAAGGACATAACCCTCCTTGCTCTTTGCTGTCTCCTCAAGATGAACAGCTCCATAAACATTAGAACTAACTGCATCTTCAAAGACATAAATAAAACACACTGGCTAAAAAGTTTAAAAGAAACAGTAAGGAGTTAAAAGCACAAGATATGAAATGGGATGTAACGAACAGACAAATTGAAACAAAATTAAGAAAAGCTCCTAATTGTAAAAACACAGGCCCAGATGCAGTAGCTGACTTATGGCTAAAAATATTAATATCTTCACAAAAAGATTTAGCCCAGAATAAAAACTAGTCATATGCGGATCCCAAACAGATACCAACCTTGTTAACAGGAAACATGATACTCCTCCTTAAGAATGAACCTGCAAGCCATCCTAAAAACTATAGACCAAAAACTTGCCTTCCAGTTATTTACAAACTATATACTGGAATTGATGCCGACAGAGTTTATAGTAATTTAGAAAAAAACTAAATTATGGTAGTAAAATAAAAGGGTAAGAAAAGAAAGTTATATTAAACAAGGGATCAAAACAGAGAATTGTAGAAAGGGGAAGAATGTATGGCAAGGATAGATTACAGAGGAGCATTTGACAGCATCCCATATCCATAGATAAAGGAATTCTTACAGATGTATAAGATACAGTCTACATTGATCAATTATACTACAGCGACCATGAAACAGTGACAAACCACTTTGTAGTTTAGCCATGGCAAAAGACAAATTATTATCCCAGGGATAAAAATTCAAAGGGGGGATATTCCAGTGTGATTTCCTGTCACTGTTGCTGTTTTGTCTTGCCCTTAATGCATTCAGCTGTTTATTTAACAGATTAGATTTTTGTTACAATTTGGCTCACAGAAAACCTTATTTAAAGACTTCTCATCTACTTTTAGTGGATGACTTAAAAGTGTACAGTTCGTCAGATGAGGAGTTTAAAGCACAACTGCAAGTGGTTAAAAATTTCTCAGATGATACAAGAATGTTATTTGGTCTTGATAAATAAATGGGCAAAAATAATCTTACACTTTTACACCATTTTTTCTCTTACAATTACACATATGTATGCAGTCCCGAGGATGCAGATATATATCTGCTAACTTCACCAGATCCAAACATTGTGAACGTTTTAAAACCTGAGGAGAAGAAGTCTAAGATGACGTCTCTGCCTAATTTAGCAGAAGCATTTGGGTGCCAAGCAGGAATGAAATCAAACCAGAAGTAGAAAAATCAGACAGCACGTGAATGTGCCAAAAAAGGATATAAGAGGAAGGATCAGATGAGAAGGCAAAAATGTGGGGAAGGCATAAATATTGTGGCAAGCACAGAGCTCCTGAAACAACCTTATGTTAATAGAGATTTGACACATGAATGGTTAAGGAGAGGTGAACTGAAACCAAAAGATGAAAGGTTAATAATAGCAGCCCTGGACAGTGAACTACATACACGTTGGTTTGCAAAATCCATTGCGTATGTGGGAGAAACAGACAAATGCCAGTTCTGTAGACAAGATCTGGAAGCAGTCACACATCTTTTTGCTGGGTGTAATACACTCATAGCAGATGGCCTATATACTAATAGACACAGTAATGTGGCAAACACTACAGTATTAAAGTAGTTGAGAAACATTGGAAACAGAAGCCACAAACCATTGTGGAGAATGACAAAGCAATAAGTCACAACTGGGTGTGGGAAATTCTAGATTTACCCATGATAGGTGTGGTTTGATCATAAGACTGAAGCCCAAGTGATCAAACAAAGACAACTGTGGGTAAATCCAGCATTGCCCATGACCAGGAGTGGATTATTGCTGTTAAACAATGGCAATATTTAAGAAAGAAAATGCTTACCTTTCCTAAATAATGTCTTGAATAACAGAGGTGTAGTGCTCCACTGCGTTGTTTCCTCACGTTGTTTACCCGATCTCCCATGTTGTTGGATGCACTGTGCATGTGTATAGGGCTTACATTCTTATGCCTGCATAGTACATCAGTGCTGTTCAACAGAAACAACAGAGAGGTAAAGAGTCTCTCTTGGTTTTTTTTTTTTTTGTAATGAGGTAAAAATGTGGACATTCTCTGAACATCCAGACAGTTGAAAGGTATGATAGTCTGCCAAGCTGACACAAAAATACAAGAAAAATCAAGTATGTTTCTGTTGCTTTAGCTTTATAGAACATACGTGATTTTTCTTGATTTGGTCTGCCCTCAGTAGCATAAATCAATAGAAATGTCTGGATGCTGAATGGTATTTCATTGGCTGGACTTTTTTCTATTGGTATATGCTTGACTTACAATGGGAACTCTGTCTGGATTGACCAATGTTTTTTTATTATCAATGAAAATACATTGTATAATGAAGGCTGTATCATATTGCATCTCCCATTACTACCAATTCAAAAATATAGGTGCAAGAAAACCAGACATAGTGGTCCATGAAAAAAAGGCAAAAGCAGCATTGCTGTTTGAAACTGCTATACCCAGTGATTACAGTGTTTTACGTACAGAGAGATGCAAAGTCAAAAAATACCAGGATTTGCACACAGAAACAAAAGCAATGTGGAAGAAAGATACTCAGGCAGTTCCATAAGAAGTAGGAGCAACAGTTGTGATAAAAAGAATAATTTACAGTCATACTTAGATATGCCGCCAGTGCATAACTCCATATGAATTACAAAAGGAGTCAGTGATGGACACGCTGCAGGTGCTGTGAAAAGCACTTCTGGCTAACATCAAAGAATGAAGTAATACTAATTTCATGATCTTCAATCATACCCTGATTTAGGAATGGGGTCCATTCCCATCATGGTATTGGAAACCCAAAAGTACTAGAAAAATTAAAAAAGACAAATGAATTGCCAAATGTTTACCTTGTCTGTGGAATAAATAGCCTTAAATGTTAAATTCAGAAATACCCTCACATTCTTCAAGGAGAATCTTGGTGATTGGATGGGCATGTGCAAACTGATCCCTGGCCTGACTGGCTTTGTTCTTCTAGAAATGGAAAGTAGATCATGTGGTAGTCTGTTGGTCAGGCATAAATGTACTCATGACTTACTTGTCTTGTTAAGTTTATAGTCCTTTTATTTTATGATCAAGATGTGGGTCAGCAGGTAGGTGACACTGAGGCTTCCAGTAGCTATTTGGCCTACAGACAAGAGTGATCTTTATGATCATGTCTCTCATCCTCAGTGCATGAATATGCATTGGGTAGAAACAGTGATGAAGTCATCAGCTCTTCCTGTCCAGACTCCCAAACTGTTTTGGGTGCATGATGGGTAATTGATTCTCCTGCCCTCCGGTGCACTGCTGCTTTCCCACCACATTCCACAGCTATTCAGGTGGCTGCAGGACCCTGTGCAGTAAATGTATGGCTTTTCCTCATAAAAGAGCCAAGCTGCTTACTACTTCCACACTACCAGTGTCCGGCACATGCTAGACATAGATGACCTCCAAAAGACACAGTAAGGAATTGTATTTTCCATTGTGGGACTGTTAAAAGGGGCATGGTCATGTATGGCCAGCATTAAAAGGTACATAGTAAAGGCAAGAAGAGAGACAATATAAATGTTATAAGACCAAAGACTGTAACCTGGCTACAGCCCTCAGACAGAAGGTGTACTGAGCATTAGTCAATAAAACAGAAAGAGCTGTGAAGTGGGATGGAAGAAAGTTTCCATGGTGTAACAACAAGTAATCCAGAAATCTGCTGCTTTCCAGTTGGGCAGATAGTGAGGTTCTTCTTCCAAAGTCCCCTGCCTCCACCTGGTAGCCATATGACTATACATTATACCTTGCTGGAAAGAGAGATAAAAAGGTAGTTCACAGTAGTATGTTTAACACAGATCCACAGCACGTCCACATTTGCATTATTAATAAAAGACACATAGACACCCAATAGTGTCTCCATAGGGGTTAAGGTTTGAACTTTTAGAAGCAACTGAACTTCTGTGGAAGAAATGGGTTCTTGGAATGAAATTAAAATAACAGTACTGAATTATGTACAAATGTACTAAAATGGGTCTATATTATTTCTGTGAAAGCTTAGGTTGTCGAATGCTCAATGATTCACAACTAAGGGTTGAAGTTGCAAAATCGCGAACAGCCATATAAGCAAATTCTTTCCTCGGGAAAGAATTTGCTTGGCTGTTATTGGGGATTTGCCTTTCCCTAATGTAGAGTGATGTCGGAGTTGATATATTTAGTTAGGGGGTGTGTGGGGGGCAAAGCCCACCACTCTATTTAGGTTGAAAAGTTAATTTTATTTCCAGATGGCCTAGCGAATTCTTTTCTGAGGGAAGAATTTGCTTATATGGCTGTTCACAATTTTGAAACTTTGATGCTTAGGTGCCGATCACTAAGCATTCGACAACCTAAGCTGTTGAAGAAATAATATAGACCCACTAAAACATATAAAATATATTTAAAACAGCAGTTTGCACTCTTTTGTAGTTACAGAAAAGAGGGTAAGAAAAAGTAGTGTGTAAAAGCATCATAAGTTTGACTAAGTAAAATTCAGTCATGTTAATATAAAAGTACTTCCATATGACATCTGTAACCACAGCAGTGTAGATTTTTGTTCAGAAGCTTGGAGTGCTTTTCTTCCCTGCAAGCCTTGCCTCAGAGAAAGAATTTAATTGCACTTAGAAGTGTAGAGTGTAGCTTGCCTGCTGCCTGTAATTGGTGAACCCTGTCACCAGGAAGCATCCCCTATTATTATTTTTCAACAAATAGTTCCTTAAGTCATTTTAATATTAAAACAACAAAGAGGTTCTCTGTAACAACTTCCAGCATGCTGTATGTAGTTAAGCTGTGAGCCTAGAGAACAAATACCTCAGCACCCTTCTTTGTTGACAGCCATAAAAATGATGGAAAAGAGAAGAGAAGAGAAGAACGACAACTAGTTAGAACTAATAAAAACGGGTTTCTTTATTTTTTATGCTGCCCTTTTTGGTGTTGTGTTATTCTTGTTTCAATAGGGACCATGGAGAACAACAGTGGCAGTACTGGAAAACTCACGAACATATAAAACCCATGAACATCTCACCGGAGCAGGTCAGTGTTATTTCCAACCGAGTGGCTTTAAAGTCAGTGCTGTGATTGGACTATGAGGTCCTTAATATACTGTCTGCTAAAGCTGCGTGCTGTGTGTCAGAATGTTCTATTTCTTAAACATGACCAGATTCATCACTTCTCACTTCCTATTAAAGAGAAGGTGTCTGTTTCAGTACAACAGACTATTTATTAAGGTATTCACACTAGTTTTCAGTTTGTACCTAAAATAGCCAGAGGCTCATTCCTTAAGTGTTGCCTAGTTTAGATTTTATTTTATTTGAGACTGTTATATGTAATTAGCATGCTAAACACTCCAGGGAGGGTGATAAATAAATAAAGCAAGACCCTGTCCTCTTCAGATGAAGGCTCTTATTGACATATCAGACAGGAAAGCTGCATGTCCCCCTCCAAATCATGAGATGTTAGCCTGCTGTGGGTTACTTCTTTCTATGATAAAAGCTCGGGGAGGAACACATTATAGCACTACAAAGGAGACATTCAATGCTGCCTTACAATCAGGAACTAAACATGAAGAAGGGAATACTTTTCATCAGAAAAATATGTTTTTAAGTATATGGATTCAGTAAAACATAGAGGTGCTACTAACTCAAAACTGATTATTTATTTATTTATTCATTTGTTAATCGGGAAAGTCCACTGGGCCTAGAATGAGCCCATTTTCAGTGAAGGCCCGAGGAGAAAAGCCCCACAATAATTACATACAGCAGAGAAATATTCACACACACAATGATGTTGAGCAGAACTATTACACTGAATGACAATAATAAGAACAACAGTGAAAAGGATCACAATCATGGAGCAATAGAAGTAATAAAATGGCATCGAATCAAATATTTTGTAATAAATCTGCAAGGTTCCTAGCAGTGGGGAGTTAAGTACAATGTAAGAATAGGAGGCAGAAGGGCCAAGGAGGGAAAAGTCAGGCTAAAGTGACAGGAAATCAGTGAGTAGGCAGACAGAATAATGATGGCAGACCCCCGAGCCATGACATAGCAAGAAGAAACCTTCATTAGGAACAGGGGTGGGAACAGGCCATGACACAGCAAGAAGAAACCTTCATTAGGAACAGGGCTGGGAACAGGCCATGACACAGCAAGAAGAAACCTTCATTAGGAACAGGGCTGGGAACAGGCAATGACATAGCAAGAAGAAACCTTCATTAGGAACAGGGCTGGGAACAGGCCATGACATAGCAAGAAGAAACCTTCATTAGGAACAGGGCTGGGAACAGGCCATGACACAGCAAGAAGAAACCTTCATTAGGAACAGGGCTGGGAACAGGCCATGACATAGCAAGAAGAAACCTTCATTAGGAACAGGGCTGGGAACAGGCCATGACATAGCAAGAAGAAACGTTCATTAGGAACAGGGCTGGGAACGAGCCATGACATAGCAAGAAGAAACCTTCATTAGGAACAGGGCTGGGAACAGGCCATGACATAGCAAGAAGAAACGTTCATTAGGAACAGGGCTGGGAACAGGCCATGACGTAGCAAGAAGAAACCTTCATTAGGAACAGGGCTGGGAACAGGCCATGACATAGCCAGAAGAAACCTTCATTAGGAACAGGGCTGGGAGTGAGCCATGACATAGCAAGAAGAAACCTTCATTAGGAACAGGGCTGGGAACAGGCCATGACATAGCAAGAAGAAACCTTCATTAGGAGCAGGGCTGGGAACAGGCCATGACATAGCAAGAAGAAACCTTCATTAGGAACAGGGCTGGGAACAGGTCATGACATAGCAAGAAGAAACCTTCATTAGGAACAGGGCTGGGAACAGGCCATGACATAGCCAGAAGAAACCTTCATTAGGAACAGGGCTGGGAATGAGCCATGACATAGCAAGAAGAAACCTTCATTAGGAACAGGGCTGGGAACAGGCCATGACATAGCAAGAAGAAACCTTCATTAGGAACAGGGCTGGGAACAGGCCATGACATAGCAAGAAGAAACCTTCATTAGGATCAGGGCTTGGAACAGGCCATGACATAGCAAGAAGAAACCTTCATTAGGAACAGGGCTGGGAATGAGCCATGACATAGCAAGAAGAAACCTTCATTAGGAACAGGGCTGGGAATGAGCCATGACATAGCAAGAAGAAACCTTCATTAGGAACAGGGATGGGAACGAGCCATGACATAGCAAGAAGAAACCTTCATTAGGAACAGGGCTGGGAACGAGCCATGACATAGCAAGAAGAAACCTTCATTAGGAACAGGGCTGGGAACAGGCCATGACGTAGCAAGAAGAAACCTTCATTAGGAACAGGTCTGGGAACAGGCCATGACATAGAAAGAAGAAACCTTCATTAGGAACAGGGCTGGGAATGAGCCATGACATAGCAAGAAGAAACCTTCATTAGGAACAGGGCTGGGAATGAGCCATGACATAGCAAGAAGAAACCTTCATTAGGAACAGGGCTGGGAACAGGCCATGACATAGCAAGAAGAAACCTTCATTAGGAACAGGGCTGGGAATGAGCCATGACATAGCAAGAAGAAACCTTCATTAGGAGCAGGGCTGGGAATGAGCCATGACATAGCAAGAAGAAACCTTCATTAGGAACAGGGCTGGGAACAGGCCATGACGTAGCAAGAAGAAACCTTCATTGGGAACAGGTCTGGGAACAGGCCGTGACATAGCAAGAAGAAACCTTCATTAGGAACAGGGCTGGGAATGAGCCATGACATAGCAAGAAGAAACCTTCATTAGGAACAGGGCTGGGAATGAGCCATGACATAGCAAGAAGAAACCTTCATTAGGAACAGGGCTGGGAACAGGCCATGACATAGCAAGAAGAAACCTTCATTAGGAACAGGGCTGGGAACAGGCCATGACATAGCAAGAAGAAACCTTCATTAGGAACAGGGCTGGGAATGAGCCATGACATAGCAAGAAGAAACCTTCATTAGGAACAGGGCTGGGAACAGGCCATGACATAGCAAGAAGAAACCTTCATTAGGAACAGGGCTGGGAACAGGCCATGACATAGCAAGAAGAAACCTTCATTAGGAACAGGGCTGGGAACAGGCCATGACATAGCAAGAAGAAACCTTCATTAGGAACAGGGCTGGGAACAGGCCATGACATAGCAAGAAGAAACCTTCATTAGGAACAGGGCTGGGAACAGGCCATGACATAGCAAGAAGAAACCTTCATTAGGAACAGGGCTGGGAACAGGCCATGACATAGCAAGAAGAAACCTTCATTAGGAACAGGGCTGGGAACAGGCCATGACATAGCAAGAAGAAACCTTCATTAGGAACAGGGCTGGGAACAGGCCATGACATAGCAAGAAGAAACCTTCATTAGGAACAGGGCTGGGAACAGGCCATGACATAGCAAGAAGAAACCTTCATTAGGAACAGGGCTGGGAACGAGCCATGACATAGCAAGAAGAAACCTTCATTAGGAACAGGGCTGGGAACAGGCCATGACATAGCAAGAAGAAACCTTCATTAGGAACAGGGCTGGGAACAGGCCATGACATAGCAAGAAGAAACCTTCATTAGGAACAGGGCTGGGAACAGGCCATGACATAGCAAGAAGAAACCTTCATTAGGAACAGGGCTGGGAACAGGCCATGACATAGCAAGAAGAAACCTTCATTAGGAACAGGGCTGGGAACAGGCCATGACATAGCAAGAAGAAACCTTCATTAGGAACAGGGCTGGGAATGAGCCATGACATAGCAAGAAGAAACCTTCATTAGGAACAGGGCTGGGAACAGGCCATGACATAGCAAGAAGAAACCTTCATTAGGAACAGGGCTGGGAACAGGCCATGACATAGCAAGAAGAAACCTTCATTAGGAACAGGGCTGGGAATGAGCCATGACATAGCAAGAAGAAACCTTCATTAGGAACAGGGCTGGGAATGAGCCATGACATAGCAAGAAGAAACCTTCATTAGGAACAGGGCTGGGAACAGGCCATGACATAGCAAGAAGAAACCTTCATTAGGAACAGGGCTGGGAACAGGCCATGACATAGCAAGAAGAAACCTTCATTAGGAACAGGGCTGGGAACAGGCCATGACATAGCAAGAAGAAACCTTCATTAGGAACAGGGCTGGGAACAGGCCATGACATAGCAAGAAGAAACCTTCATTAGGAACAGGGCTGGGAACAGGCCATGACATAGCAAGAAGAAACCTTCATTAGGAACAGGGCTGGGAACAGGCCATGACATAGCAAGAAGAAACCTTCATTAGGAACAGGGCTGGGAACAGGCCATGACATAGCAAGAAGAAACCTTCATTAGGAACAGGGCTGGGAAAAGCCATGACATAGCAAGAAAAAACCTTCATTAGGAACAGGGCTGGGAATGAGCCATGACATAGCAAGAAGAAACCTTCATTAGGAACAGGGCTGGGAACAGGCCATGACATAGCAAGAAGAAACCTTCATTAGGAACAGGGCTGGGAACAGGCCATGACATAGCAAGAAGAAACCTTCATTAGGAACAGGGCTGGGAATGAGCCATGACATAGCAAGAAGAAACCTTCATTAGGAACAGGGCTGGGAACAGGCCATGACATAGCAAGAAGAAACCTTCATTAGGAACAGGGCTGGGAACAGGCCATGACATAGCAAGAAGAAACCTTCATTAGGAACAGGGCTGGGAATGAGCCATGACATAGCAAGAAGAAACCTTCATTAGGAACAGGGCTGGGAACAGGCCATGACATAGCAAGAAGAAACCTTCATTAGGAACAGGGCTGGGAACAGGCCATGACATAGCAAGAAGAAACCTTCATTAGGAACAGGGCTGGGAACAGGCCATGACATAGCAAGAAGAAACCTTCATTAGGAACAGGGCTGGGAACAGGCCATGACATAGCAAGAAGAAACCTTCATTAGGAACAGGGCTGGGAACAGGCCATGACATAGCAAGAAGAAACCTTCATTAGAAACAGGGCTGGGAATGAGCCATGACATAGCAAGAAGAAACCTTCATTAGGAACAGGGCTGGGAATGAGCCATGACATAGCAAGAAGAAACCTTCATTAGGAACAGGGCTGGGAACAGGCCATGACATAGCAAGAAGAAACCTTCATTAGGAACAGGGCTGGGAACAGGCCATGACATAGCAAGAAGAAACCTTCATTAGGAACAGGGCTGGGAACAGGCCATGACATAGCAAGAAGAAACCTTCATTAGGAACAGGGCTGGGAACAGGCCATGACATAGCAAGAAGAAACCTTCATTAGGAACAGGGCTGGGAATGAGCCATGACATAGCAAGAAGAAACCTTCATTAGGAACAGGGCTGGGAATGAGCCATGACATAGCAAGAAGAAACCTTCATTAGGAACAGGGCTGGGAACAGGCCATGACATAGCAAGAAGAAACCTTCATTAGGAACAGGGCTGGGAACAGGCCATGACATAGCAAGAAGAAACCTTCATTAGGAACAGGGCTGGGAACAGGCCATGACATAGCAAGAAGAAACCTTCATTAGGAACAGGGCTGGGAACAGGCCATGACATAGCAAGAAGAAACCTTCATTAGGAACAGGGCTGGGAACAGGCCATGACATAGCAAGAAGAAACCTTCATTAGGAACAGGGCTGGGAACAGGCCATGACATAGCAAGAAGAAACCTTCATTAGGAACAGGGCTGGGAACAGGCCATGACATAGCAAGAAGAAACCTTCATTAGGAACAGGGCTGGGAACAGGCCATGACATAGCAAGAAGAAACCTTCATTAGGAACAGGGCTGGGAATGAGCCATGACATAGCAAGAAGAAACCTTCATTAGGAACAGGGCTGGGAACAGGCCATGACATAGCAAGAAGAAACCTTCATTAGGAACAGGGCTGGGAACAGGCCATGACATAGCAAGAAGAAACCTTCATTAGGAACAGGGCTGGGAATGAGCCATGACATAGCAAGAAGAAACCTTCATTAGGAACAGGGCTGGGAACAGGCCATGACATAGCAAGAAGAAACCTTCATTAGGAACAGGGCTGGGAACAGGCCATGACATAGCAAGAAGAAACCTTCATTAGGAACAGGGCTGGGAACAGGCCATGACATAGCAAGAAGAAACCTTCATTAGGAACAGGGCTGGGAACAGGCCATGACATAGCAAGAAGAAACCTTCATTAGGAACAGGGCTGGGAACAGGCCATGACATAGCAAGAAGAAACCTTCATTAGGAACAGGGCTGGGAACAGGCCATGACATAGCAAGAAGAAACCTTCATTAGGAACAGGGCTGGGAACAGGCCATGACATAGCAAGAAGAAACCTTCATTAGGAACAGGGCTGGGAACAGGCCATGACATAGCAAGAAGAAACCTTCATTAGGAACAGGGCTGGGAACAGGCCATGACATAGCAAGAAGAAACCTTCATTAGGAACAGGGCTGGGAACAGGCCATGACATAGCAAGAAGAAACCTTCATTAGGAACAGGGCTGGGAACAGGCCATGACATAGCAAGAAGAAACCTTCATTAGGAACAGGGCTGGGAACAGGCCATGACATAGCAAGAAGAAACCTTCATTAGGAACAGGGCTGGGAACAGGCCATGACATAGCAAGAAGAAACCTTCATTAGGAACAGGGCTGGGAACAGGCCATGACATAGCAAGAAGAAACCTTCATTAGGAACAGGGCTGGGAACAGGCCATGACATAGCAAGAAGAAACCTTCATTAGGAACAGGGCTGGGAACAGGCCATGACATAGCAAGAAGAAACCTTCATTAGGAACAGGGCTGGGAACAGGCCATGACATAGCAAGAAGAAACCTTCATTAGGAACAGGGCTGGGAACAGGCCATGACATAGCAAGAAGAAACCTTCATTAGGAACAGGGCTGGGAACAGGCCATGACATAGCAAGAAGAAACCTTCATTAGGAACAGGGCTGGGAACAGGCCATGACATAGCAAGAAGAAACCTTCATTAGGAACAGGGCTGGGAACAGGCCATGACATAGCAAGAAGAAACCTTCATTAGGAACAGGGCTGGGAACAGGCCATGACATAGCAAGAAGAAACCTTCATTAGGAACAGGGCTGGGAACAGGCCATGACATAGCAAGAAGAAACCTTCATTAGGAACAGGGCTGGGAACAGGCCATGACATAGCAAGAAGAAACCTTCATTAGGAACAGGGCTGGGAACAGGCCATGACATAGCAAGAAGAAACCTTCATTAGGAACAGGGCTGGGAACAGGCCATGACATAGCAAGAAGAAACCTTCATTAGGAACAGGGCTGGGAACAGGCCATGACATAGCAAGAAGAAACCTTCATTAGGAACAGGGCTGGGAACAGGCCATGACATAGCAAGAAGAAACCTTCATTAGGAACAGGGCTGGGAACAGGCCATGACATAGCAAGAAGAAACCTTCATTAGGAACAGGGCTGGGAACAGGCCATGACATAGCAAGAAGAAACCTTCATTAGGAACAGGGCTGGGAATGAGCCATGACATAGCAAGAAGAAACCTTCATTAGGAACAGGGCTGGGAACAGGCCATGACATAGCAAGAAGAAACCTTCATTAGGAACAGGGCTGGGAACAGGCCATGACATAGCAAGAAGAAACCTTCATTAGGAACAGGGCTGGGAACAGGCCATGACATAGCAAGAAGAAACCTTCATTAGGAACAGGGCTGGGAACAGGCCATGACATAGCAAGAAGAAACCTTCATTAGGAACAGGGCTGGGAACAGGCCATGACATAGCAAGAAGAAACCTTCATTAGGAACAGGGCTGGGAACAGGCCATGACATAGCAAGAAGAAACCTTCATTAGGAACAGGGCTGGGAACAGGCCATGACATAGCAAGAAGAAACCTTCATTAGGAACAGGGCTGGGAACAGGCCATGACATAGCAAGAAGAAACCTTCATTAGGAACAGGGCTGGGAACAGGCCATGACATAGCAAGAAGAAACCTTCATTAGGAACAGGGCTGGGAATGAGCCATGACATAGCAAGAAGAAACCTTCATTAGGAACAGGGCTGGGAACAGGCCATGACATAGCAAGAAGAAACCTTCATTAGGAACAGGGCTGGGAACAGGCCATGACATAGCAAGAAGAAACCTTCATTAGAAACAGGGCTGGGAATGAGCCATGACATAGCAAGAAGAAACCTTCATTAGGAACAGGGCTGGGAACAGGCCATGACATAGCAAGAAGAAACCTTCATTAGGAACAGGGCTGGGAACAGGCCATGACATAGCAAGAAGAAACCTTCATTAGGAACAGGGCTGGGAACAGGCCATGACATAGCAAGAAGAAACCTTCATTAGGAACAGGGCTGGGAATGAGCCATGACATAGCAAGAAGAAACCTTCATTAGGAACAGGGCTGGGAACAGGCCATGACATAGCAAGAAGAAACCTTCATTAGGAACAGGGCTGGGAATGAGCCATGACATAGCAAGAAGAAACCTTCATTAGGAACAGGGCTGGGAACAGGCCATGACATAGCAAGAAGAAACCTTCATTAGGAACAGGGCTGGGAATGAGCCATGACATAGCAAGAAGAAACCTTCATTAGGAACAGGGCTGGGAATGAGCCATGACATAGCAAGAAGAAACCTTCATTAGGAACAGGGCTGGGAACAGGCCATGACATAGCAAGAAGAAACCTTCATTAGGAACAGGGCTGGGAATGAGCCATGACATAGCAAGAAGAAACCTTCATTAGGAACAGGGCTGGGAATGAGCCATGACATAGCAAGAAGAAACCTTCATTAGGAACAGGGCTGGGAACAGGCCATGACATAGCAAGAAGAAACCTTCATTAGGAACAGGGCTGGGAACAGGCCATGACATAGCAAGAAGAAACCTTCATTAGGAACAGGGCTGGGAACAGGCCATGACATAGCAAGAAGAAACCTTCATTAGGAACAGGGCTGGGAACAGGCCATGACATAGCAAGAAGAAACCTTCATTAGGAACAGGGCTGGGAACAGGCCATGACATAGCAAGAAGAAACCTTCATTAGGAACAGGGCTGGGAACAGGCCATGACATAGCAAGAAGAAACCTTCATTAGGAACAGGGCTGGGAATGAGCCATGACATAGCAAGAAGAAACCTTCATTAGGAACAGGGCTGGGAACAGGCCATGACATAGCAAGAAGAAACCTTCATTAGGAACAGGGCTGGGAATGAGCCATGACATAGCAAGAAGAAACCTTCATTAGGAACAGGGCTGGGAACAGGCCATGACATAGCAAGAAGAAACCTTCATTAGGAACAGGGCTGGGAATGAGCCATGACATAGCAAGAAGAAACCTTCATTAGGAACAGGGCTGGGAATGAGCCATGACATAGCAAGAAGAAACCTTCATTAGGAACAGGGCTGGGAACAGGCCATGACATAGCAAGAAGAAACCTTCATTAGGAACAGGGCTGGGAACAGGCCATGACATAGCAAGAAGAAACCTTCATTAGGAACAGGGCTGGGAACAGGCCATGACATAGCAAGAAGAAACCTTCATTAGGAACAGGGCTGGGAATGAGCCATGACATAGCAAGAAGAAACCTTCATTAGGAACAGGGCTGGGAATGAGCCATGACATAGCAAGAAGAAACCTTCATTAGGAACAGGGCTGGGAATGAGCCATGACATAGCAAGAAGAAACCTTCATTAGGAACAGGGCTGGGAACGAGCCATGACATAGCAAGAAGAAACCTTCATTAGGAACAGGGCTGGGAATGAGCCATGACATAGCAAGAAGAAACCTTCATTAGGAACAGGGCTGGGAACAGGCCATGACATAGCAAGAAGAAACCTTCATTAGGAACAGGGCTGGGAACGAGCCATGACACAGCAAGAAGAAACCTTCATTAGGAACAGGGCTGGGAGTGAGCCATGACATAGCAAGAAGAAACCTTCATTAGGAACAGGGCTGGGAACAGGCCATGACATAGCAAGAAGAAACCTTCATTAGGAACACGGCTGGGAGTGAGCCATGACATAGCAAGAAGAAACCTTCATTAGGAACAGGGCTGGGAACAGGCCATGACATAGCAAGAAGAAACCTTCATTAGGAACAGGGCTGGGAACAGGCCATGAAAGAGCAAGAAGAAACCTTCATTAGGAACAGGGCTGGGAATGAGCCATGACATAGCAAGAAGAAACCTTCATTAGGAACAGGGCTGGGAACAGGCCATGACATAGCAAGAAGAAACCTTCATTAGGAACAGGGCTGGGAACAGGCCATGACATAGCAAGAAGAAACCTTCATTAGGAACAGGGCTGGGAACAGGCCATGACATAGCAAGAAGAAACCTTCATTAGGAACAGGGCTGGGAACAGGCCATGACATAGCAAGAAGAAACCTTCATTAGGAACAGGGCTGGGAACAGGCCATGACATAGCAAGAAGAAACCTTCATTAGGAACAGGGCTGGGAATGAGCCATGACATAGCAAGAAGAAACCTTCATTAGGAACAGGGCTGGGAACAGGCCATGACATAGCAAGAAGAAACCTTCATTAGGAACAGGGCTGGGAACAGGCCATGACATAGCAAGAAGAAACCTTCATTAGGAACAGGGCTGGGAACGAGCCATGACATAGCAAGAAGAAACCTTCATTAGGAACAGGGCTGGGAACAGGCCATGACATAGCAAGAAGAAACCTTCATTAGGAACAGGGCTGGGAACAGGTCATGACATAGCAAGAAGAAACCTTCATTAGGAACAGGGCTGGGAACGAGCCATGACATAGCAAGAAGAAACCTTCATTAGGAACAGGGCTGGGAACAGGTCATGACATAGCAAGAAGAAACCTTCATTAGGAACAGGGCTGGGAACGAGCCATGACATAGCAAGAAGAAACCTTCATTAGGAACAGGGCTGGGAACAGGCCATGACATAGCAAGAAGAAACCTTCATTAGGAACAGGGCTGGGAACAGGCCATGACATAGCAAGAAGAAACCTTCATTAGGAACAGGGCTGGGAACAGGCCATGACATAGCAAGAAGAAACCTTCATTAGGAACAGGCCTGGGAAAGTGCCATGACATAGCAAGAAGAAACCTTCATTAGGAACAGGGCTGGGAATGAGCCATGACATAGCAAGAAGAAACCTTCATTAGGAACAGGGCTGGGAACAGGCCATGACATAGCAAGAAGAAACCTTCATTAGGAACAGGGCTGGGAACAGGCCATGACATAGCAAGAAGAAACCTTCATTAGGAACAGGGCTGGGAACAGGCCATGACATAGCAAGAAGAAACCTTCATTAGGAACAGGGTTTGGAATGAGCCATGACATAGCAAGAAGAAACCTTCATTAGGAACAGGGCTGGGAATGAGCCATGACATAGCAAGAAGAAACCTTCATTAGGAACAGGGCTGGGAATGAGCCATGACATAGCAAGAAGAAACCTTCATTAGGAACAGGGCTGGGAACAGGCCATGACATAGCAAGAAGAAACCTTCATTAGGAACAGGGCTGGGAATGAGCCATGACATAGCAAGAAGAAACCTTCATTAGGAACAGGGCTGGGAACAGGCCATGACATAGCAAGAAGAAACCTTCATTAGGAACAGGGCTGGGAATGAGCCATGACATAGCAAGAAGAAACCTTCATTAGGAACAGGGCTGGGAACAGGTCATGACATAGCAAGAAGAAACCTTCATTAGGAGCAGGGCTGGGAACAGGCCATGACACAGCAAGAAGAAACCTTCATTAAGAACAGGGCTGGGAACAGGCCATGACATAGCAAGAAGAAACCTTCATTAGGAACAGGGCTGGGAATGAGCCATGACATAGCAAGAAGAAACCTTCATTAGGAACAGGGCTGGGAACGAGCCATGACATAGCAAGAAGAAACCTTCATTAGGAACAGGGCTGGGAACAGGCCATGACATAGCCAGAAGAAACCTTCATTAGGAAAAGGGCTGGGAGTGAGCCATGACATAGCAAGAAGAAACCTTCATTAGGAACAGGGCTGGGAATGAGCCATGACATACCAAGAAGAAACCTTCATTAGGAACAGGGCTGGGAACGAGCCATGACACAGCAAGAAGAAACCTTCATTAGGAACAGGGCTGGGAACAGGCCATGACATAGCAAGAAGAAACCTTCATTAGGAACAGGGCTGGGAACAGGCCATGACATAGCAAGAAGAAACCTTCATTAGAAACAGGGCTGGGAACGAGCCATGACATAGCAAGAAGAAACCTTCATTAGAAACAGGGCTGGGAACGAGCCATGACATAGCAAGAAGAAACCTTCATTAGGAACAGGGCTGGGAATGAGCCATGACATAGCAAGAAGAAACCTTCATTAGGAACAGGGCTGGGAACAGGTCATGACATAGCAAGAAGAAACCTTCATTAGGAACAGGGCTGGGAACGAGCCATGACATAGCAAGAAGAAACCTTCATTAGGAACAGGGCTGGGAACGAGCCATGACATAGCAAGAAGAAACCTTCATTAGGAACAGGGCTGGGAACAGGCCATGACATAGCAAGAAGAAACCTTCATTAGAAACAGGGCTGGGAACGAGCCATGACATAGCAAGAAGAAACCTTCATTAGAAACAGGGCTGGGAATGAGCCATGACATAGCAAGAAGAAACCTTCATTAGGAACAGGGCTGGGAACAGGCCATGACATAGCAAGAAGAAACCTTCATTAGGAACAGGGCTGGGAACAGGCCATGACATAGCAAGAAGAAACCTTCATTAGGAACAGGCCTGGGAACAGGCCATGACATAGCAAGAAGAAACCTTCATTAGGAACAGGGCTGGGAATGAGCCATGACATAGCAAGAAGAAACCTTCATTAGGATCAGGGCTGGGAACAGGCCATGACATAGCAAGAAGAAACCTTCATTAGGAACAGGGCTGGGAATGAGCCATGACATAGCAAGAAGAAACCTTCATTAGGAACAAAGCTGGGAACGAGCCATGACATAGCAAGAAGAAACCTTCATTAGGAACAGGGCTGGGAACAGGCCATGACATAGCAAGAAGAAACCTTCATTAGGAACAGGGCTGGGAACAGGCCATGACACAGCAAGAAGAAACCTTCATTAGGAACAGGGCTGGGAACAGGCCATGACATAGCAAGAAGAAACCTTCATTAGGAACAGGGCTGAGAACGAGCCATGACATAGCAAGAAGAAACCTTCATTAGGAACAGGGCTGGGAATGAGCCATGACATAGCAAGAAGAAACCTTCATTAGGAACAGGGCTGAGAACGAGCCATGACATAGCAAGAAGAAACCTTCACTAGGAACAGGGCTGGGAATGAGCCATGACATAGCAAGAATAAACCTTCATTAGGAACAGGGCTGGGAACAGGCCATGACACAGCAAGAAGAAATCTTCATTAGGAACAGGGCTGGGAATGAGCCATGACATAGCAAGAAGAAACCTTCATTAGGAACAGTGCTGGGAATAGGCCATGACACAGCAAGAAGAAATCTTCATTAGGAACAGGGCTGGGAATGAGCCATGACATAGCAAGAAGAAACCTTCATTAGGAAAGTACAGTTTTGTACCTACCATAAATGTAGATGTTCGAGGATCCACATTGCTGCAGTCCTAACTATTGGGTAGTCCGCTGTCCAGTCGGCCCGAATACCAAAGTATATGGCTGACGTCAGTCAGGGCGCATTA
Source organism: Protopterus annectens (assembly GCF_019279795.1). NCBI lineage: Eukaryota > Metazoa > Chordata > Ceratodontiformes > Protopteridae > Protopterus > Protopterus annectens. The sequence continues at coordinate 46,049,500 of NC_056739.1, forward strand.
GACTGACGCCAGTACGCCAGGGTACTACGCATGACCGACGCCATATCCTCAGTCTTTCTTGCCCCAGATGTCAGAAGACCCTGAAAAGATAAGGCCAAAACCAAAACTCCCAACATACCTGCACCAAAATATATATATATACAAAATTAGCAGAATATAACCTCACCTACACAACCACCCCTAAACACAGAGGGGAAGGAGGGAGGAATTGGACTGCAGCAATGTGGATCCTCGAACATCTACATTTATGGTAGGTACAAAACTGTACTATGTTCTTCATTCCACATTGCTGCAGTCCTAACTAGGTAGAAACCCAAAGCAGAGGTAAGGGAGGCTGGCAAATCATAAGGAAGCAGGAACTGACAACATGCCCTGCAAAATAGCTGTGGCAAAACCAGCCCTAGACTTAGAGTAGAGAGGAAGGTGATAATGCTTAGAGAAAGTATGCACTGAACTCCAAGTAGCTGCCTCCAAAATATCCTTAGTTGCCACCCCTCAGAAATGCTGTTGAAGTGGCAGTAGCCCTAGTGGAATGAGGCCTAATCCCAGCTGGAATCTCCTTGCCATGATGGGAATAACAAAATGTAATGCAACACCCAATCCATCTAGAAATAGTTTGTTTTGACACAGGCTTGCCCTGAACTCAAAGCAAAAGAAACAAACAACTGCTGAGACTGCCTAAAATCCTTAGTCCTGCTCAAATAATAACGCAATTGCCTGTGTACATCTAAAGTGTGCAAAATCTTTTCCCTTTATTTTGGGGATCTGCATAAAACGTAGGCAAATGAATAGTTTGGTTTAAAGCCACACTAGAAACCACTTTAGGCATAAAGGAAGGATTAGTACGCAATGATACCCTATCCTTATGAAAAATCAAAAAGGCTCAACCGCCATAAGGGCCTGTAACTCAGAAACCCTTCTTGCAGAAGTAATGGCCAACAAAAAGCAGTCTTCCATGACAAGTATTTCAGTTCAGCAGTAGCTGCAGGCTCAAAAGGTTGTAGAGTAAGTTTCTCCAACACAAAATTGAGATCCCAAGCAGGAGTAGGAGCTCGTGGGGTCTTATATTCTTTGCCCCTCTAAGAAATTGCTTGAACAAAGGATGTGAAAACAATGGTGGGTCACAATCATAGTGAGCTGAAATTGCTGCAGCATGAATCTTAATGGAAGAGAAAGACAAACCTTTGTCCAATAACTCAGTAAGATATTGAAGAGCCACACTCAAATTAGGCTCTGAAATCTCCAAATTCTTTGCTGCAGTCCAAAATAAAAATCTCTTCCATTTTTCTGCGTACACTTTCCTTGTACTAGGTCTTCTGGCTTCCATAATCACATTTAAAACTTGTTGAGGAAGTTGAGACCTGCTGTCTTTCAAAACAGAATATGCCAGGCTGTTAGATGAAGAGAGTGAAGCTTGACATTGAGCAGACGACCGTCCTTCTGAGACAACAGATGTGGAATCAAGGGTAAAGGCCATGGAGGCTTCTTACCAGACTTCTCAGTAATGGGTACCAGTGCTGCCGAGGCCAATCTGGAGCTATTAAAATCATCCTTGGCTTGTCTTGTCTGACCTTTAGAAGCACCTTTGGAAGAAGAGGCAGAGGTGGAAACGCATACACATGAAGATTTTTCCAACTGACAGAAAGAGCATCCACTTTCCAAGCTGTGTGATGAAACCTCTTTGTGCAAAACTTTGGCAGCTGGTGGTTTAGTGGAGAAGCGAACAGATCTATGTCTGGAGTTCCCCAGGACACTGTCAACCTTTGAAATACATGAAGATCCAGTTTCCACTGGGGATCCATGATTTGTCTGCTTAACACATCTGCTAAGGAGTTCTGTGCTCCCGGCAGAAACTTTGCCTGAAGAGTTAGTTGCAAGCTGAGCGCAGTCTCCCATAAAATCATTGCTTGCCTGCACAATGGGTAAGAATGTGTTCCCCCTTGTTTGTTGATGTACCACATGACAGTTGTGTTGTCTGTTAGAATCAACACCTGCCCTGGAAGAAGTAACTCCTTGAAAGCCATTAATGCAAACTGGACTGCTAACATCTCCTTCATGTTGATATGTAGATGCTGTAGTCTGGCAGGCCACTTGTCTTGTATCCACTTTCCATTTAGATGAGCTCCCAAGCAATGTCTGAGGCATCTGTCGTTAAATTTGACTCGCCTCTGGCCGGGTCACAGAGAGTCCCTTGTTTAGGTGACATTCCTGAGCCCACCACAAAAATTCCTTTTGAATGCAAGGTATTATTTGAATGACAGTGTCCAAATCCTGGCAGTGCTGTGTCCATACATTTTGAGATACCATTGTAGCTTCCTCATATGCAGTTTGGCATTGGGAAGCACCAGAATACAAGATGCCATGAACCCTAAGGCTTGAAGGACTGTCCTTGCAGTCAGCCCGACTGAAGAGATAGTTGATGGAAGTAACTGGAAAGATTCTTTTGTTTGTCCGGGTTAAAAAGGCCATCTGGGCTGCTGTATTCAGTCTCACACCCAGAAAGCACATGTCTTGAGAGGGTACTAGACTGGACTTTATTTCGTTCTCACAGAATACCCTAGGCATCTTAGCACTGCTATGACATATTCCAAATGCTGTAGAAGGTCTTCCTTTTCTTGAGCCAGAATCAGGCAATCGTCCAAGTAAGGATAGATTTGAATTCCTTTTAGCCTGAAGTAAGCTATCACTGGAGCCAGAACCTTTGTGAATACTCTGGGCAGTAGATAAGCCAAAGGGCAAGGCAGAGAACTGATAATCAGAATTCCCAGCTGAAAAACGCAGATACTTTCTGCAACTTAGTCTTATAGGCACATGAAGGTAAGCTTCCTTGAGATCTAAAGTTACCATCCAGTGATCTTTGCCCAGCAGAGGTAAAAGCTGTTGTAACGTCAACATTTTGAACTTGGGAATGTCCAGATAAGTGTTGAGGATAGATAAATCCAAAATTGGTCTCCACGTTCCCCTTCTTGGTACTAGGAACAGGCGAGAATAAAATCCTAGGCCTTTCTGGCACAGGAACCGGCTGAATGGCCCCTATTTGGAGTAACTGAGAAATTTGCTTGTGAGCCTCTTGTCTTTGTAGAGGAGGAATGTCTGGCATGCCTTTGAAAGGAGGCAAGGTATGGAAATAAAACCTGTAACCGTGGTGAATGATATCCAGAACCCATCTGTCTTGGGTAATTAAATCCCAATTTTCTTTGAAAAGAGACAGTCTTCCTCCCAACGGTGCTGCCAGGCGAGAATGAACTGGCAGCTGAAAAGGTAGGTCATTGGGTCTGCTTTACGAAAGGACTGACCCCTGCCCTCACCAGAAGTCTGAGCAGGGGAACTCCTGTTCTAGGCCTAAAAGAAGTCTGAGCTCTGCCCTACCACGTCTAGACCTACCCCTAGACTGGGAATCATAAGCAGGATAAGTCCATCCCTTAGCAGGCCAATTTCTACTAAACTTCGGAGGCTGCACCTGCAAGAAATCTTTAACAGTTTGCATAGACTTAGCCTTGTCCTCCATTTTCTTCAAAACTGCTTCTACAGGCGAACCAAACAACACATCAGACTGCAAGGGAGCATCCAAAATCCGTGTCTTAACATGCTCAGCTAAATTCTGATCTCTCAACCAGGCGTGCTCACGAAGAACAGAACCAGTGGCAGCCACCCTGGAAGAGGCCTGCACAGCATCAAAACCACATTGCAAGGAATGTTTACCCACCTGTTCAGACACATGAAATAAATCCTGCACCTCTTACACTCAATACCTTCCGCCAGAGCATCCACCTTAGATTTCAACTGTGAAAGAAGATAATTCTGATATTTTAACATGTGAAACTGACAATTCAACGCCTCATGGCTAAAGTGGAAGAAGTATATACTTTCTTTCCCCTTCTATCCAAAGCCCTTGCCTCTTTATCAGGAGGGACAGGATTTTTAACAACTGAGGCCTTCACACCTTTAGGCCCCTGAGAGACAGTTTCCGGGTCTGCCCTAGGACTCTTAAAAAGATACTTATGAGCTTCAGGCACCCTATAATACCTATCTGGTTTAACTGGGGCAGGAGGCAAAGAATCAGGATTCAGGGAAGCCTCTGCAAAAACATCTTCCACCACATTCAAAACAGGAGGTATAGCTAAAGGCCTATGCTGGGGTAAAAACCAAAATATTCCCCAACGGGGTACTTAGCCAACTTTGATTCGGTCTGAAACTCTGGCTTCAGAAACTTTCAGAACGCCAACCTGCACTCGCAAAATTGCTTCTGCATCGGACCATGCAGCAAAAAAGACTGAGGATATGACGTCGGTCATGCGCATTAGTACCCTGACGTACTGACGTCAGTCTAATGCGCCCTGACCGACGTCAGCCATATACTTTGGTATTCGGGCCGACTGGACAGCGGACTACCCAATAGTTAGGACTGCAGCAATGTGGAATGAAGAACATCAGGGCTGGGAATGAGCCATGACATAGCAAGAAGAAACCTTCATTAGGAACAGTGCTGGGAACGAGCCATGACATAGCAAGAAGAAACCTTCATTAGGAACAGGGCTGGGAACAGGCCATGACACAGCAAGAAGAAACCTTCATTAGAAACAGGGCTGGGAATGAGCCATGACACAGCAAGAAGAAACCTTCATTAGGAACAGGGCTGGGAGTGAGCCATGACATAGCAAGAAGAAACCTTCATTAGGAACATGGCTGGGAATGAGCCATGACATAGCAAGAAGAAACCTTCATTAGGAACAGGGCTGGGAATGAGCCATGACATAGCAAGAAGAAACCTTCATTAGGAACAGGGCTGGGAACAGGCCATGACATAGCAAGAAGAAACCTTCATTAGGAACAGGGCTGGGAATGAGCCATGACACAGCAAGAAGAAATCTTCATTAGGAACAGGGTTGGGAGTGAGCCATGACATAGCAAGAAGAAACCTTCATTAGGAACAGGGCTGGGAACAGGCCATGACATAGCAAGAAGAAACCTTCATTAGGAACAGGGCTGGGAGTGAGCCATGACATAGCAAGAAGAAACCTTCATTAGGAACAGGGCTGGGAACAGGCCATGACATAGCAAGAAGAAACCTTCATTAGGAACAGGGCTGGGAACAGGTCATGACATAGCAAGAAGAAACCTTCATTAGGAACAGGGCTGGGAATGAGCCATGACATAGCAAGAAGAAACCTTCATTAGGAACAGGGCTGGGAACGAGCCATGACATAGCAAGAAGAAACCTTCATTAGGAACAGGACTGGGAACGAGCCATGACATAGCAAGAAGAAACCTTCATTAGGAACAGGCCTGGGAAAGTGCCATGACATAGCAAGAAGAAACCTTCATTAGGAACAGGGCTGGGAATGAGCCATGACATAGCAAGAAGAAACCTTCATTAGGAACAGGGCTGGGAACAGGCCATGACATAGCAAGAAGAAACCTTCATTAGGAACAGGGCTGGGAACAGGCCATGACATAGCAAGAAGAAACCTTCATTAGGAACAGGGCTGGGAACGAGCCATGACATAGCAAGAAGAAACCTTCATTAGGAACAGGGCTGGGAATGAGCCATGACATAGCAAGAAGAAACCTTCATTAAGAACAGGGCTGGGAACGAGCCATGACATAGCAAGAAGAAACCTTCATTAGGAACAGGGCTGGGAATGAGCCATGACATAGCAAGAAGAAACCTTCATTAGGAACAGGGCTGGGAACAGGCCATGACACAGCAAGAAGAAATCTTCATTAGGAACAGGGCTGAGAACGAGCCATGACATAGCAAGAAGAAACCTTCATTAGGAACAGGGCTGGGAACAGGCCATGACATAGCAAGAAGAAACCTTCATTAGGAACAGGGCTGGGAATGAGCCATGACATAGCAAGAAGAAACCTTCATTAGGAACAGGGCTGGGAACAGACCATGACATAGCAAGAAGAAACCTTCATTAGGAACAGGGCTGGGAAAAGCCATGAAACAGCAAGAAGAAACCTTCATTAGGAACAGGGCTGGGAACAGGCCATGACATAGCAAGAAGAAACCTTCATTAGGAACAGGGCTGGGAGTGAGCCATGACATAGCAAAAAGAAACCTTCATTAGGAACAGGGCTGGGAACAGGCCATGACATAGCAAGAAGAAACCTTCATTAGGAACAGGGCTGGGAACAGGTCATGACATAGCAAGAAGAAACCTTCATTAGGAACAGGCCTGGGAATAGGCCATGACACAGCAAGAAGAAATCTTCATTAGGAACAGGGCTGGGAACAGGCCATGACATAGCAAGAAGAAACCTTCATTAGGAACAGGGCTGGGAACAGGCCATGACACAGCAAGAAGAAACCTTCATTAGGAACAGGGCTGGGAACAGGCCATGACATAGCAAGAAGAAACCTTCATTAGGAACAGGGCTGGGAATGAGCCATGACATAGCAAGAAGAAACCTTCATTAGGAACAGGGCTGGGAACAGACCATGACATAGCAAGAAGAAACCTTCATTAGGAACAGGGCTGGGAACGAGCCATGACACAGCAAGAAGAAATCTTCATTAGGAACAGGGCTGGGAACAGGCCATGACATAGCAAGAAGAAACCTTCATTAGGAACAGGGCTGGGAATGAGCCATGACATAGCAAGAAGAAACCTTCATTAGGAACAGTGCTGGGAATAGGCCATGACACAGCAAGAAGAAATCTTCATTAGGAACAGGGCTGGGAATGAGCCATGACATAGCAAGAAGAAACCTTCATTAGGAACAGGGCTGGGAATAGGCCATGACACAGCAAGAAGAAATCTTCATTAGGAACAGGGCTGGGAACAGGCCATGACATAGCAAGAAGAAACCTTCATTAGGAACAGGGCTGGGAATAGGCCATGACACAGCAAGAAGAAATCTTCATTAGGAACAGGGCTGGGAACAGGCCATGACATAGCAAGAAGAAACCTTCATTAGGAACAGGGCTGGGAACGAGCCATGACATAGCAAGAAAAAACCTTCATTAGGAACAGGGCTGGGAACAGGCCATGACATAGCAAGAAGAAACCTTCATTAGGAACAGGGCTGGGAACAGGCCATGACACAGCAAGAAGAAACCTTCATTAGGAACAGGGCTGGGAGTGAGCCATGACATAGCAAGAAGAAACCTTCATTAGGAACAGGGCTGGGAATGAGCCATGACATAGCAAGAAGAAACCTTCATTAGGAACAGTGCTGGGAATAGGCCATGACACAGCAAGAAGAAACCTTCATTAGGAACAGGGCTGGGAACAGGCCATGACACAGCAAGAAGAAACCTTCATTAGGAACAGGGCTGGGAGTGAGCCATGACATAGCAAGAAGAAACCTTCATTAGGAACAGGGCTGGGAACGAGCCATGACATAGCAAGAAGAAACCTTCATTAGGATCAAGGCTGGGAACAGGCCATGACATAGCAAGAAGAAACCTTCATTAGGAACAGGGCTGGGAGCGATCCATGACATAGCAAGAAAAAACCTTCATTAGGAACAGGGCTGGGAACAGGCCATGACGTAGCAAGAAGAAACCTTCATTAGGAACAGGGCTGGGAACGAGCCATGACATAGCAAGAAGAAACCTTCATTAGGAACAGGGCTGGGAATGAGCCATGACATAGCAAGAAGAAACCTTCATTAGGAACAGGGTTGGGAACAGGCCATGACATAGCAAGAAGAAACCTTCATTAGGATCACGGCTGGGAATGAGCCATGACATAGCAAGAAGAAACCTTCATTAGGAACAGGGCTGGGAACAGGCCATGACATAGCAAGAAGAAACCTTCATTAGTAACAGGGCTGGGAATGAGCCATGACATAGCAAGAAGAAACCTTCATTAGGAACAGGGCTGGGAACAGGCCATGACATAGAGAGACCCCTCATTAGGAAACAGGGCTGGGAACAGGCCATGACATAGCAAGAAGAAACCTTCATTAGGAACAGGGCTGGGAACAGGCCATGACATAGCAAGAAGAAACCTTCATTAGGAACAGGGCTGGGAATGAGCCATGACATAGCAAGAAGAAACCTTCATTAGGAACAGGGCTGGGAACAGGCATTGACACAGCAAGAAGAAACCTTCATTAGGAACAGGGCTGGGAACAGGCCATGACATAGCAAGAAGAAACCTTCATTAGGAACAGGGCTGGGAATGAGCCATGACATAGCAAGAAGAAACCTTCATTAGGAACAGGGCTGGGAATGAGCCATGACATACCAAGAAGAAACCTTCATTAGGAACAGGGCTGGGAACAGGCCATGACATAGCAAGAAGAAACCTTCATTAGGATCAGGGCTGGGAATGAGCCATGACATAGCAAGAAGAAACCTTCATTAGGAACAGGGCTGGGAGTGAGCCATGACATAGCAAGAAGAAACCTTCATTAGGAACAGGGCTGGGAAAGAGCCATGACATAGCAAGAAGAAACCTTCATTGGGAACAGGGCTGGGAACAGGCCATGACATAGCAAGAAGAAACCTTCATTAGGAACAGGGCTGGGAACAGGCCATGACATAGCAAGAAGAAACCTTCATTAGGAACAGGGCTGGGAACAGGCCATGACATAGCAAGAAGAAACCTTCATTAGGAACAGGGCTGGGAGTGATCCATGACATAGCAAGAAGAAACCTTCATTAGGAACAGGGCTGGGAACAGGCCATGACACAGCAAGAAGAAACCTTCATTAGGAACAGGGCTGGGAACAGGCCATGACATAGCAAGAAGAAACCTTCATTAGGAACAGGGCTGGGAACAGGCCATGACATAGCAAGAAGAAACCTTCATTAGGAACAGGGCTGGGAATGAGCCATGACATAGCAAGAAGAAACCTTCATTAGGAACAGGGCTGGGAACAGGCCATGACATAGCAAGAAGAAACCTTCATTAGGAACAGGGCTGGGAACAGGCCATGACATAGCAAGAAGAAACCTTCATTAGGAACAGGGCTGGGAACAGGCCATGACATAGCAAGAAGAAACCTTCATTAGGAACAGGGCTGGGAACAGGCCATGACATAGCAAGAAGAAACCTTCATTAGGAACAGGGCTGGGAACAGGCCATGACATAGCAAGAAGAAACCTTCATTAGGAACAGGGCTGGGAACAGGCCATGACATAGCAAGAAGAAACCTTCTTTAGGAACAGGGCTGGGAACGTGCCATGACATAGCAAGAAGAAACCCTCATTAGGAACAGTGCTGGGAACGAGCCATGACATAGCAAGAAGAAACCTTCATTAGGAACAGGGCTGGGAACAGGCCATGACATAGCAAGAAGAAACCTTCATTAGGAACAGGGCTGGGAACAGGCCATGACATAGCAAGAAGAAACCTTCATTAGGAACAGGGCTGGGAACAGGCCATGACATAGCAAGAAGAAACCTTCATTAGGAACAGGGCTGGGAATGAGCCATGACATAGCAAGAAGAAACCTTCATTAGGAACAGGGCTGGGAATGAGCCATGACATAGCAAGAAGAAACCTTCATTAGGAACACGGCTGGGAACGAGCCATGACACAGCAAGAAGAAACCTTCATTAGGAACAGTGCTGGGAACGTGCCATGACATAGCAAGAAGAAACCTTCATTAGGAACAGGGCTGGGAACAGGCCATGACATAGCAAGAAGAAACCTTCATTAGGAACAGGGCTGGGAACAGGTCATGACATAGCAAGAAGAAACCTTCATTAGGAACAGGGCTGGGAACGAGCCATGACACAGCAAGAAGAAACCTTCATTAGGAACAGGGCTGGGAACAGGTCATGACATAGCAAGAAGAAACCTTCATTAGGAACAGGGCTGGGAACAGGCCATGACATAGCAAGAAGAAACCTTCATTAGGAACAGGGCTGGGAACAGGCCATGACATAGCAAGAAGAAACCTTCATTAGGAACAGGGCTGGGAACAGGCAATGACATAGCAAGAAGAAACCTTCATTAGGAACAGGGCTGGGAACGTGCCATGACATAGCAAGAAGAAACCTTCATTAGGAACAGGGCTGGGAACGAGCCATGACATAGCAAGAAGAAACCTTCATTAGGAACAGGGCTGGGAACAGGCCATGACATAGCAAGAAGAAACCTTCATTAGGAACAGGGCTGGGAACAGGCCATGACATAGCAAGAAGAAACCTTCATTAGGATCAGGGCTGGGAATGAGCCATGACACAGCAAGAAGAAACCTTCATTAGGAACAGGGCTGGGAACAGGCCATGACATAGCAAGAAGAAACCTTCATTAGGAACAGGGCTGGGAACAGGCCATGACATAGCAAGAAGAAACCTTCATTAGGAACAGGGCTGGGAACAGGCCATGACACAGCAAGAAGAAACCTTCATTAGGAACAGGGATGGGAACAGGCCATGACATAGCAAGAAGAAACCTTCATTAGGAACAGGGCTGGGAACAGGTCATGACATAGCAAGAAGAAACCTTCATTAGGAACAGGGCTGGGAACAGGCCATGACATAGCAAGAAGAAACCTTCATTAGGAACAGGGCTGGGAACGTGCCATGACATAGCAAGAAGAAACCTTCATTAGGAACAGGGCTGGGAACAGGCCATGACATAGCAAGAAGAAACCTTCATTAGGAACAGGGCTGGGAACAGGCCATGACATAGCAAGAAGAAACCTTCATTAGGAACAGGGCTGGGAACAGGCCATGACATAGCAAGAAGAAACCTTCATTAGGAACAGGGCTGGGAACAGGCCATGACATAGCAAGAAGAAACCTTCATTAGGAACAGGGCTGGGAACAGGCCATGACATAGCAAGAAGAAACCTTCATTAGGAACAGGGCTGGGAACAGGCCATGACATAGCAAGAAGAAACCTTCATTAGGAACAGGGCTGGGAACAGGCCATGACATAGCAAGAAGAAACCTTCATTAGGAACAGGGCTGGGAACAGGCCATGACATAGCAAGAAGAAACCTTCATTAGGAACAGGGCTGGGAACAGGCCATGACATAGCAAGAAGAAACCTTCATTAGGAACAGGGCTGGGAACAGGCCATGACATAGCAAGAAGAAACCTTCATTAGGAACAGGGCTGGGAACAGGCCATGACATAGCAAGAAGAAACCTTCATTAGGAACAGGGCTGGGAACAGGCCATGACATAGCAAGAAGAAACCTTCATTAGGAACAGGGCTGGGAACAGGCCATGACATAGCAAGAAGAAACCTTCATTAGGAACAGGGCTGGGAACCATGACATAGCAAGAAGAAACCTTCATTAGGAACAGGGCTGGGAAGCCATGACATAGCAAGAAGAAACCTTCATTAGGAAAAGGGCTGGGAATGAGCCATGACATAGCAAGAAGAAACCTTCATTAGGAACAGGGCTGGGAGTGAGCCATGACATAGCAAGAAGAAACCTTCATTAGGAACAGGGCTGGGAACAGGCCATGACATAGCAAGAAGAAACCTTCATTAGGAACAGGGCTGGGAACAGGCCATGACATAGCAAGAAGAAACCTTCATTAGGAACAGGGCTGGGAACGAGCCATGACATAGCAAGAAGAAACCTTCATTAGGAACAGGGCTGGGAACAGGCCATGACATAGCAAGAAGAAACCTTCATTAGGAACAGGGCTGGGAACAGGCCATGACATAGCAAGAAGAAACCTTCATTAGGAACAGGGCTGGGAACAGGCCATGACATAGCAAGAAGAAACCTTCATTAGGAACAGGGCTGGGAACAGGCCATGACATAGCAAGAAGAAACCTTCATTAGGAACAGGGCTGGGAACGAGCCATGACATAGCAAGAAGAAACCTTCATTAGGAACAGGGCTGGGAACAGGCCATGACATAGCAAGAAGAAACCTTCATTAGGAACAGGGCTGGGAACAGGCCATGACATAGCAAGAAGAAACCTTCATTAGGAACAGGGCTGGGAACAGGCCATGACATAGCAAGAAGAAACCTTCATTAGGAACAGGGCTGGGAACAGGCCATGACATAGCAAGAAGAAACCTTCATTAGGAACAGGGCTGGGAACGAGCCATGACACAGCAAGAAGAAACCTTCATTAGGAACAGGGCTGGGAACAGGCCATGACATAGCAAGAAGAAACCTTCATTAGGAACAGGGCTGGGAACAGGCCATGACATAGCAAGAAGAAACCTTCATTAGGAACAGGGCTGGGAACGAGCCATGACATAGCAAGAAGAAACCTTCATTAGGAACAGGGCTGGGAACAGGCCATGACATAGCAAGAAGAAACCTTCATTAGGAACAGGGCTGGGAAAAGCCATGACATAGCAAGAAAAAACCTTCATTAGGAGCAGGGCTGGGAACAGGCCATGACATAGCAAGAAGAAACCTTCATTAGGAACAGGGCTGGGAACGAGCCATGACATAGCAAGAAGAAACCTTCATTATAAACAGGGCTGGGAAAGAGCCATGACATAGCAAGAAGAAACCTTCATTAGGAACAGGGCTGGGAACAGGCCATGACATAGCAAGAAGAAACCTTCATTAGGAACAGGGCTGGGAACAGGCCATGACATAGCAAGAAGAAACCTTCATTAGGAACAGGGCTGGGAACAGGCCATGACATAGCAAGAAGAAACCTTCATTAGGAACAGGGCTGGGAACAGGCCATGACATAGCAAGAAGAAACCTTCATTAGGAACAGGGCTGGGAACGAGCCATGACATAGCAAGAAGAAACCTTCATTAGGAACAGGGCTGGGAACAGGCCATGACATAGCAAGAAGAAACCTTCATTAGGAACAGGGCTGGGAACAGGCCATGACATAGCAAGAAGAAACCTTCATTAGGAACAGGGCTGGGAACAGGCCATGACATAGCAAGAAGAAACCTTCATTAGGAACAGGGCTGGGAACAGGCCATGACATAGCAAGAAGAAACCTTCATTAGGAACAGGGCTGGGAATGAGCCATGACATAGCAAGAAGAAACCTTCATTAGGAACAGGGCTGGGAACAGGCCATGACATAGCAAGAAGAAACCTTCATTAGGAACAGGGCTGGGAACAGGCCATGACATAGCAAGAAGAAACCTTCATTAGGAACAGGGCTGGGAATGAGCCATGACATAGCAAGAAGAAACCTTCATTAGGAACAGGGCTGGGAACAGGCCATGACATAGCAAGAAGAAACCTTCATTAGGAACAGGGCTGGGAACAGGCCATGACATAGCAAGAAGAAACCTTCATTAGGAACAGGGCTGGGAACAGGCCATGACATAGCAAGAAGAAACCTTCATTAGGAACAGGGCTGGGAACGAGCCATGACATAGCAAGAAGAAACCTTCATTAGGAACAGGGCTGGGAACAGGCCATGACATAGCAAGAAGAAACCTTCATTAGGAACAGGGCTGGGAACAGGCCATGACATAGCAAGAAGAAACCTTCATTAGGAACAGGGCTGGGAACAGGCCATGACATAGCAAGAAGAAACCTTCATTAGGAACAGGGCTGGGAACAGGCCATGACATAGCAAGAAGAAACCTTCATTAGGAACAGGGCTGGGAACAGGCCATGACATAGCAAGAAGAAACCTTCATTAGGAACAGGGCTGGGAAAAGCCATGACATAGCAAGAAAAAACCTTCATTAGGAACAGGGCTGGGAACAGGCCATGACATAGCAAGAAGAAACCTTCATTAGGAACAGGGCTGGGAACAGGCCATGACATAGCAAGAAGAAACCTTCATTAGGAACAGGGCTGGGAATGAGCCATGACATAGCAAGAAGAAACCTTCATTAGGAACAGGGCTGGGAACAGGCCATGACATAGCAAGAAGAAACCTTCATTAGGAACAGGGCTGGGAACAGGCCATGACATAGCAAGAAGAAACCTTCATTAGGAACAGGGCTGGGAACGAGCCATGACATAGCAAGAAGAAACCTTCATTAGGAACAGGGCTGGGAATGAGCCATGACATAGCAAGAAGAAACCTTCATTAAGAACAGGGCTGGGAACAGGCCATGACATAGCAAGAAGAAACCTTCATTAGGAACAGGGCTGGGAATGAGCCATGACATAGCAAGAAGAAACCTTCATTAGGAACAGGGCTGGGAACAGGCCATGACACAGCAAGAAGAAATCTTCATTAGGAACAGGGCTGAGAACGAGCCATGACATAGCAAGAAGAAACCTTCATTAGGAACAGGGCTGGGAACAGGCCATGACATAGCAAGAAGAAACCTTCATTAGGAACAGGGCTGGGAATGAGCCATGACATAGCAAGAAGAAACCTTCATTAGGAACAGGGCTGGGAACAGACCATGACATAGCAAGAAGAAACCTTCATTAGGAACAGGGCTGGGAACGAGCCATGAAACAGCAAGAAGAAACCTTCATTAGGAACAGGGCTGGGAACAGGCCATGACATAGCAAGAAGAAACCTTCATTAGGAACAGGGCTGGGAGTGAGCCATGACATAGCAAGAAGAAACCTTCATTAGGAACAGGGCTGGGAACAGGCCATGACATAGCAAGAAGAAACCTTCATTAGGAACAGGGCTGGGAACAGGTCATGACATAGCAAGAAGAAACCTTCATTAGGAACAGGCCTGGGAATAGGCCATGACACAGCAAGAAGAAATCTTCATTAGGAACAGGGCTGGGAACAGGCCATGACATAGCAAGAAGAAACCTTCATTAGGAACAGGGCTGGGAACAGGCCATGACACAGCAAGAAGAAACCTTCATTAGGAACAGGGCTGGGAACAGGCCATGACATAGCAAGAAGAAACCTTCATTAGGAACAGGGCTGAGAACGAGCCATGACATAGCAAGAAGAAACCTTCATTAGGAACAGGGCTGGGAACAGGCCATGACATAGCAAGAAGAAACCTTCATTAGGAACAGGGCTGGGAATGAGCCATGACATAGCAAGAAGAAACCTTCATTAGGAACAGGGCTGGGAACAGACCATGACATAGCAAGAAGAAACCTTCATTAGGAACAGGGCTGGGAACGAGCCATGACACAGCAAGAAGAAATCTTCATTAGGAACAGGGCTGGGAACAGGCCATGACATAGCAAGAAGAAACCTTCATTAGGAACAGGGCTGGGAATGAGCCATGACATAGCAAGAAGAAACCTTCATTAGGAACAGTGCTGGGAATAGGCCATGACACAGCAAGAAGAAATCTTCATTAGGAACAGGGCTGGGAATGAGCCATGACATAGCAAGAAGAAACCTTCATTAGGAACAGGGCTGGGAACAGGCCATGACACAGCAAGAAGAAATCTTCATTAGGAACAGGGCTGGGAACAGGCCATGACATAGCAAGAAGAAACCTTCATTAGGAACAGGGCTGGGAATAGGCCATGACACAGCAAGAAGAAATCTTCATTAGGAACAGGGCTGGGAACAGGCCATGACATAGCAAGAAGAAACCTTCATTAGGAACAGGGCTGGGAATGAGCCATGACATAGCAAGAAGAAACCTTCATTAGGAACAGGGCTGGGAACAGGCCATGACATAGCAAGAAGAAACCTTCATTAGGAACAGGGCTGGGAACAGGCCATGACACAGCAAGAAGAAACCTTCATTAGGAACAGGGCTGGGAGTGAGCCATGACATAGCAAGAAGAAACCTTCATTAGGAACAGGGCTGGGAATGAGCCATGACATAGCAAGAAGAAACCTTCATTAGGAACAGGGCTGGGAACAGTCCATGACACAGCAAGAAGAAACCTTCATAAGGAACAGGGCTGGGAACAGGCCATGACACAGCAAGAAGAAACCTTCATTAGGAACAGGGCTGGGAGTGAGCCATGACATAGCAAGAAGAAACCTTCATTAGGAACAGGGCTGGGAACGAGCCATGACATAGCAAGAAGAAACCTTCATTAGGATCAGGGCTGGGAACAGGCCATGACATAGCAAGAAGAAACCTTCATTAGGAACAGGGCTGGGAACAGGCCATGACATAGCAAGAAGAAACCTTCATTAGGAACAGGGCTGGGAACAGGCCATGACATAGCAAGAAGAAACCTTCATTAGGAAAAGGGCTGGGAACAGGCCATGACATAGCAAGAAGAAACCTTCATTAGGAACAGGGCTGGGAATGAGCCATGACATAGCAAGAAGAAACCTTCATTAGGAACAGGGTTGGGAACAGGCCATGACATAGCAAGAAGAAACCTTCATTAGGATCACGGCTGGGAATGAGCCATGACATAGCAAGAAGAAACCTTCATTAGGAACAGGGCTGGGAACAGGCCATGACATAGCAAGAAGAAACCTTCATTAGTAACAGGGCTGGGAATGAGCCATGACATAGCAAGAAGAAACCTTCATTAGGAACAGGGCTGGGAACAGGCCATGACATAGCAAGAAGAAACCTTCATTAGGAACAGGGCTGGGAACAGGCCATGACATAGCAAGAAGAAACCTTCATTAGGAACAGGGCTGGGAGTGATCCATGACATAGCAAGAAGAAACCTTCATTAGGAACAGGGCTGGGAATGAGCCATGACATAGCAAGAAGAAACCTTCATTAGGAACAGGGCTGGAAACAGGCATTGACACAGCAAGAAGAAACCTTCATTAGGAACAGGGCTGGGAACAGGCCATGACATAGCAAGAAGAAACCTTCATTAGGAACAGGGCTGGGAATGAGCCATGACATAGCAAGAAGAAACCTTCATTAGGAACAGGGCTGGGAATGAGCCATGACATACCAAGAAGAAACCTTCATTAGGAACAGGGCTGGGAACAGGCCATGACATAGCAAGAAGAAACCTTCATTAGGATCAGGGCTGGGAATGAGCCATGACATAGCAAGAAGAAACCTTCATTAGGAACAGGGCTGGGAGTGAGCCATGACATAGCAAGAAGAAACCTTCATTAGGAACAGGGCTGGGAAAGAGCCATGACATAGCAAGAAGAAACCTTCATTGGGAACAGGGCTGGGAACAGGCCATGACATAGCAAGAAGAAACCTTCATTAGGAACAGGGCTGGGAACAGGCCATGACATAGCAAGAAGAAACCTTCATTAGGAGCAGGGCTGGGAACAGGCCATGACATAGCAAGAAGAAACCTTCATTAGGAACAGGGCTGGGAGTGATCCATGACATAGCAAGAAGAAACCTTCATTAGGAACAGGGCTGGGAACAGGCCATGACACAGCAAGAAGAAACCTTCATTAGGAACAGGGCTGGGAACAGGCCATGACATAGCAAGAAGAAACCTTCATTAGGAACAGGGCTGGGAACAGGCCATGACATAGCAAGAAGAAACCTTCATTAGGAACAGGGCTGGGAATGAGCCATGACATAGCAAGAAGAAACCTTCATTGGGAACAGGGCTGGGAACAGGCCATGACATAGCAAGAAGAAACCTTCATTAGGAACAGGGCTGGGAACAGGCCATGACATAGCAAGAAGAAACCTTCATTAGGAGCAGGGCTGGGAACAGGCCATGACATAGCAAGAAGAAACCTTCATTAGGAACAGGGCTGGGAACAGGTCATGACATAGCAAGAAGAAACCTTCATTAGGAACAGGGCTGGGAACAGGCCATGACATAGCAAGAAGAAACCTTCATTAGGAACAGGGCTGGGAACAGGCCATGACATAGCAAGAAGAAACCTTCTTTAGGAACAGGGCTGGGAACGTGCCATGACATAGCAAGAAGAAACCCTCATTAGGAACAGTGCTGGGAACGAGCCATGACATAGCAAGAAGAAACCTTCATTAGGAACAGGGCTGGGAACAGGCCATGACATAGCAAGAAGAAACCTTCATTAGGAACAGGGCTGGGAACAGGCCATGACATAGCAAGAAGAAACCTTCATTAGGAACAGGGCTGGGAATGAGCCATGACATAGCAAGAAGAAACCTTCATTAGGAACAGGGCTGGGAATGAGCCATGACATAGCAAGAAGAAACCTTCATTAGGAACAGGGCTGGGAATGAGCCATGACATAGCAAGAAGAAACCTTCATTAGGAACAGGGCTGGGAACGAGCCATGACACAGCAAGAAGAAACCTTCATTAGGAACACGGCTGGGAACGAGCCATGACATAGCAAGAAGAAACCTTCATTAGGAACAGGGCTTGGAACGAGCCATGACATAGCAAGAAGAAACCTTCATTAGGAACAGGGCTGGGAACAGGTCATGACATAGCAAGAAGAAACCTTCATTAGGAACAGGGCTGGGAACGAGCCATGACACAGCAAGAAGAAACCTTCATTAGGAACAGGGCTGGGAACAGGTCATGACATAGCAAGAAGAAACCTTCATTAGGAACAGGGCTGGGAACGAGCCATGACATAGCAAGAAGAAACCTTCATTAGGAACAGGGCTGGGAACAGGCCATGACTTAGCAAGAAGAAACCTTCATTAGGAACAGGGATGGGAACGAGCAATGACATAGCAAGAAGAATCCTTCATTAGGAACAGGGCTGGGAACGTGCCATGACATAGCAAGAAGAAACCTTCATTAGGAACAGGGCTGGGAACGAGCCATGACATAGCAAGAAGAAACCTTCATTAGGAACAGGGCTGGGAACAGGCCATGACATAGCAAGAAGAAACCTTCATTAGGAACAGGGCTGGGAACAGGCCATGACATAGCAAGAAGAAACCTTCATTAGGATCAGGGCTGGGAATGAGCCATGACACAGCAAGAAGAAACCTTCATTAGGAACAGGGCTGGGAACAGGCCATGACATAGCAAGAAGAAACCTTCATTAGGAACAGGGCTGGGAACAGGCCATGACATAGCAAGAAGAAACCTTCATTAGGAGCAGGGCTGGGAACAGGCCATGACACAGCAAGAAGAAACCTTCATTAGGAACAGGGATGGGAACAGGCCATGACATAGCAAGAAGAAACCTTCATTAGGAACAGGGCTGGGAACAGGTCATGACATAGCAAGAAGAAACCTTCATTAGGAACAGGGCTGGGAACAGGCCATGACATAGCAAGAAGAAACCTTCATTAGGAACAGGGCTGGGAATGTGCCATGACATAGCAAGAAGAAACCTTCATTAGGAACAGGGCTGGGAACAGGACATGACATAGCAAGAAGAAACCTTCATTAGGAAGAGGGCTGGGAACAGGCCATGACATAGCAAGAAGAAACCTTCATTAGGAACAGGGATGGGAACAGGCCATGACATAGCAAGAAGAAACCTTCATTAGGAACAGGGCTGGGAACAGGCCATGACATAGCAAGAAGAAACCTTCATTAGGAACAGGGCTGGGAACGTGCCATGACATAGCAAGAAGAAACCTTCATTAGGAACAGGGCAGGGAACAGGACATGACATAGCAAGAAGAAACCTTCATTAGGAACAGGGCTGGGAACGAGCCATGACATAGCAAGAAGAAACCTTCATTAGGAACAGGGCTGGGAACGAGCCATGACATAGCAAGAAGAAACCTTCATTAGGAACAGGGCTGGGAACAGGCCATGACATAGCAAGAAGAAACCTTCATTAGGAACAGGGCTGGGAACAGGCCATGACATAGCAAGAAGAAACCTTCATTGGGAACAAGGCTGGGAACAGGCCATGACATAGCAAGAAGAAACCTTCATTAGGAACAGGGCTGGGAACAGGCCATGACATAGCAAGAAGAAACCTTCATTAGGAACAGGGCTGGGAACAGGCCATGACATAGCAAGAAGAAACCTTCATTAGGAACAGGGCTGGGAACAGGCCATGACATAGCAAGAAGAAACCTTCATTAGGAACAGGGCTGGGAACAGGCCATGACATAGCAAGAAGAAACCTTCATTAGGAACAGGGCTGGGAACAGGCCATGACATAGCAAGAAGAAACCTTCATTAGGAACAGGGCTGGGAACGAGCCATGACATAGCAAGAAGAAACCTTCATTAGGAACAGGGCTGGGAACAGGCCATGACATAGCAAGAAGAAACCTTCATTAGGAACAGGGCTGGGAACAGGCCATGACATAGCAAGAAGAAACCTTCATTAGGAACAGGGCTGGGAACAGGCCATGACATAGCAAGAAGAAACCTTCATTAGGAACAGGGCTGGGAAAAGCCATGACATAGCAAGAAAAAACCTTCATTAGGAACAGGGCTGGGAACAGGCCATGACATAGCAAGAAGAAACCTTCATTAGGAACAGGGCTGGGAACAGGCCATGACATAGCAAGAAGAAACCTTCATTAGGAACAGGGCTGGGAACAGGCCATGACATAGCAAGAAGAAACCTTCATTAGGAACAGGGCTGGGAACAGGCCATGACATAGCAAGAAGAAACCTTCATTAGGAACACGGCTGGGAACGAGCCATGACATAGCAAGAAGAAACCTTCATTAGGAACAGGGCTGGGAACAGGCCATGACATAGCAAGAAGAAACCTTCATTAGGAACAGGGCTGGGAACAGGCCATGACATAGCAAGAAGAAACCTTCATTAGGAACAGGGCTGGGAACAGGCCATGACATAGCAAGAAGAAACCTTCATTAGGAACAGGGCTGGGAACAGGCCATGACATAGCAAGAAGAAACCTTCATTAGGAACAGGGCTGGGAACGAGCCATGACATAGCAAGAAGAAACCTTCATTAGGAACAGGGCTGGGAACAGGCCATGACATAGCAAGAAGAAACCTTCATTAGGAACAGGGCTGGGAACAGGCCATGACATAGCAAGAAGAAACCTTCATTAGGAACAGGGCTGGGAACGAGCCATGACATAGCAAGAAGAAACCTTCATTAGGAACAGGGCTGGGAACAGGCCATGACATAGCAAGAAGAAACCTTCATTAGGAACAGGGCTGGGAAAAGCCATGACATAGCAAGAAGAAACCTTCATTAGGAACAGGGCTGGGAACAGGCCATGACATAGCAAGAAGAAACCTTCATTAGGAACAGGGCTGGGAACAGGCCATGACATAGCAAGAAGAAACCTTCATTAGGAACAGGGCTGGGAACAGGCCATGACATAGCAAGAAGAAACCTTCATTAGGAACAGGGCTGGGAACAGGCCATGACATAGCAAGAAGAAACCTTCATTAGGAACAGGGCTGGGAACAGGCCATGACATAGCAAGAAGAAACCTTCATTAGGAACAGGGCTGGGAACAGGCCATGACATAGCAAGAAGAAACCTTCATTAGGAACAGGGCTGGGAACAGGCCATGACATAGCAAGAAGAAACCTTCATTAGGAACAGGGCTGGGAACGAGCCATGACATAGCAAGAAGAAACCTTCATTAGGAACAGGGCTGGGAACAGGCCATGACATAGCAAGAAGAAACCTTCATTAGGAACAGGGCTGGGAACAGGCCATGACATAGCAAGAAGAAACCTTCATTAGGAACAGGGCTGGGAACAGGCCATGACATAGCAAGAAGAAACCTTCATTAGGAACAGGGCTGGGAACAGGCCATGACATAGCAAGAAGAAACCTTCATTAGGAACAGGGCTGGGAACAGGCCATGACATAGCAAGAAGAAACCTTCATTAGGAACAGGGCTGGGAACAGGCCATGACATAGCAAGAAGAAACCTTCATTAGGAACAGGGCTGGGAACAGGCCATGACATAGCAAGAAGAAACCTTCATTAGGAACAGGGCTGGGAATGAGCCATGACATAGCAAGAAGAAACCTTCATTAGGAACAGGGCTGGGAACAGGCCATGACATAGCAAGAAGAAACCTTCATTAGGAACAGGGCTGGGAACAGGCCATGACATAGCAAGAAGAAACCTTCATTAGGAACAGGGCTGGGAACAGGCCATGACATAGCAAGAAGAAACCTTCATTAGGAACAGGGCTGGGAATGAGCCATGACATAGCAAGAAGAAACCTTCATTAGGAACAGGGCTGGGAACAGGCCATGACATAGCAAGAAGAAACCTTCATTAGGAACAGGGCTGGGAACAGGCCATGACATAGCAAGAAGAAACCTTCATTAGGAACAGGGCTGGGAACAGGCCATGACATAGCAAGAAGAAACCTTCATTAGGAACAGGGCTGGGAACAGGCCATGACATAGCAAGAAGAAACCTTCATTAGGAACAGGGCTGGGAACAGGCCATGACATAGCAAGAAGAAACCTTCATTAGGAACAGGGCTGGGAATGAGCCATGACATAGCAAGAAGAAACCTTCATTAGGAACAGGGCTGGGAACAGGCCATGACATAGCAAGAAGAAACCTTCATTAGGAACAGGGCTGGGAACAGGCCATGACATAGCAAGAAGAAACCTTCATTAGGAACAGGGCTGGGAATGAGCCATGACATAGCAAGAAGAAACCTTCATTAGGAACAGGGCTGGGAACAGGCCATGACATAGCAAGAAGAAACCTTCATTAGGAACAGGGCTGGGAACAGGCCATGACATAGCAAGAAGAAACCTTCATTAGGAACAGGGCTGGGAACAGGCCATGACATAGCAAGAAGAAACCTTCATTAGGAACAGGGCTGGGAACAGGCCATGACATAGCAAGAAGAAACCTTCATTAGGAACAGGGCTGGGAATGAGCCATGACATAGCAAGAAGAAACCTTCATTAGGAACAGGGCTGGGAACAGGCCATGACATAGCAAGAAGAAACCTTCATTAGGAACAGGGCTGGGAATGAGCCATGACATAGCAAGAAGAAACCTTCATTAGGAACAGGGCTGGGAACAGGCCATGACATAGCAAGAAGAAACCTTCATTAGGAACAGGGCTGGGAATGAGCCATGACATAGCAAGAAGAAACCTTCATTAGGAACAGGGCTGGGAATAGGCCATGACACAGCAAGAAGAAATCTTCATTAGGAACAGGGCTGGGAATGAGCCATGACATAGCAAGAAGAAACCTTCATTAGGAACAGGGCTGGGAATGAGCCATGACATAGCAAGAAGAAACCTTCATTAGGAACAGGGCTGGGAACAGGCCATGACACAGCAAGAAGAAATCTTCATTAGGAACAGGGCTGGGAACAGGCCATGACATAGCAAGAAGAAACCTTCATTAGGAACAGGGCTGGGAATGAGCCATGACATAGCAAGAAGAAACCTTCATTAGGAACAGGGCTGGGAACAGGCCATGACATAGCAAGAAGAAACCTTCATTAGGAACAGGGCTGGTAACAGGCCATGACACAGCAAGAAGAAACCTTCATTAGGAACAGGGCTGGGAACAGGCCATGACATAGCAAGAAGAAACCTTCATTAGGAACAGGGCTGGGAACAGGCCATGACATAGCAAGAAGAAACCTTCATTAGGAACAGGGCTGGGAGTGAGCCATGACATAGCAAGAAGAAACCTTCATTAGGAACAGGGCTGGGAACAGGCCATGACATAGCAAGAAGAAACCTTCATTAGGAACAGGGCTGGGAACGAGCCATGACATAGCAAGAAGAAACCTTCATTAGGAACAGGGCTGGGAACAGGCCATGACATAGCAAGAAGAAACCTTCATTAGGAACAGGGCTGGGAACGAGCCATGACATAGCAAGAAGAAACCTTCATTAGGAACAGGGCTGGGAACAGGCCATGACATAGCAAGAAGAAACCTTCATTAGGAACAGGGTTGGGAACAGGCCATGACATAGCAAGAAGAAACCTTCATTAGGATCACGGCTGGGAATGAGCCATGACATAGCAAGAAGAAACCTTCATTAGGAACAGGGCTGGGAACAGGCCATGACATAGCAAGAAGAAACCTTCATTAGTAACAGGGCTGGGAATGAGCCATGACATAGCAAGAAGAAACCTTCATTAGGAACAGGGCTGGGAACAGGCCATGACATAGCAAGAAGAAACCTTCATTAGGAACAGGGCTGGGAACAGGCCATGACATAGCAAGAAGAAACCTTCATTAGGAACAGGGCTGGGAGTGATCCATGACATAGCAAGAAGAAACCTTCATTAGGAACAGGGCTGGGAATGAGCCATGACATAGCAAGAAGAAACCTTCATTAGGAACAGGGCTGGAAACAGGCATTGACACAGCAAGAAGAAACCTTCATTAGGAACAGGGCTGGGAACAGGCCATGACATAGCAAGAAGAAACCTTCATTAGGAACAGGGCTGGGAATGAGCCATGACATAGCAAGAAGAAACCTTCATTAGGAACAGGGCTGGGAATGAGCCATGACATACCAAGAAGAAACCTTCATTAGGAACAGGCCTCGGAACAGGCCATGACATAGCAAGAAGAAACCTTCATTAGGATCAGGGCTGGGAATGAGCCATGATATAGCAAGAAGAAACCTTCATTAGGAACAGGGCTGGGAGTGAGCCATGACATAGCAAGAAGAAACCTTCATTAGGAACAGGGCTGGGAAAGAGCCATGACATAGCAAGAAGAAACCTTCATTGGGAACAGGGCTGGGAACAGGCCATGACATAGCAAGAAGAAACCTTCATTAGGAACAGGGCTGGGAACAGGCCATGACATAGCAAGAAGAAACCTTCATTAGGAGCAGGGCTGGGAACAGGCCATGACATAGCAAGAAGAAACCTTCATTAGGAACAGGGCTGGGAGTGATCCATGACATAGCAAGAAGAAACCTTCATTAGGAACAGGGCTGGGAACAGGCCATGACACAGCAAGAAGAAACCTTCATTAGGAACAGGGCTGGGAATAGGCCATGACATAGCAAGAAGAAACCTTCATTAGGAACAGGGCTGGGAACAGGCCATGACATAGCAAGAAGAAACCTTCATTAGGAACAGGGCTGGGAATGAGCCATGACATAGCAAGAAGAAACCTTCATTGGGAACAGGGCTGGGAACAGGCCATGACATAGCAAGAAGAAACCTTCATTAGGAACAGGGCTGGGAACAGGCCATGACATAGCAAGAAGAAACCTTCATTAGGAGCAGGGCTGGGAACAGGCCATGACATAGCAAGAAGAAACCTTCATTAGGAACAGGGCTGGGAACAGGTCATGACATAGCAAGAAGAAACCTTCATTAGGAACAGGGCTGGGAACAGGCCATGACATAGCAAGAAGAAACCTTCATTAGGAACAGGGCTGGGAACAGGCCATGACATAGCAAGAAGAAACCTTCTTTAGGAACAGGGCTGGGAACGTGCCATGACATAGCAAGAAGAAACCCTCATTAGGAACAGTGCTGGGAACGAGCCATGACATAGCAAGAAGAAACCTTCATTAGGAACAGGGCTGGGAACAGGCCATGACATAGCAAGAAGAAACCTTCATTAGGAACAGGGCTGGGAACAGGCCATGACATAGCAAGAAGAAACCTTCATTAGGAACAGGGCTGGGAATGAGCCATGACATAGCAAGAAGAAACCTTCATTAGGAACAGGGCTGGGAATGAGCCATGACATAGCAAGAAGAAACCTTCATTAGGAACAGGGCTGGGAATGAGCCATGACATAGCAAGAAGAAACCTTCATTAGGAACAGGGCTGGGAACGAGCCATGACACAGCAAGAAGAAACCTTCATTAGGAACACGGCTGGGAACGAGCCATGACATAGCAAGAAGAAACCTTCATTAGGAACAGGGCTTGGAACGAGCCATGACATAGCAAGAAGAAACCTTCATTAGGAACAGGGCTGGGAACAGGTCATGACATAGCAAGAAGAAACCTTCATTAGGAACAGGGCTGGGAACGAGCCATGACACAGCAAGAAGAAACCTTCATTAGGAACAGGGCTGGGAACAGGTCATGACATAGCAAGAAGAAACCTTCATTAGGAACAGGGCTGGGAACGAGCCATGACATAGCAAGAAGAAACCTTCATTAGGAACAGGGCTGGGAACAGGCCATGACTTAGCAAGAAGAAACCTTCATTAGGAACAGGGATGGGAACGAGCAATGACATAGCAAGAAGAATCCTTCATTAGGAACAGGGCTGGGAACGTGCCATGACATAGCAAGAAGAAACCTTCATTAGGAACAGGGCTGGGAACGAGCCATGACATAGCAAGAAGAAACCTTCATTAGGAACAGGGCTGGGAACAGGCCATGACATAGCAAGAAGAAACCTTCATTAGGAACAGGGCTGGGAACAGGCCATGACATAGCAAGAAGAAACCTTCATTAGGATCAGGGCTGGGAACGAGCCATGACACAGCAAGAAGAAACCTTCATTAGGAACAGGGCTGGGAACAGGCCATGACATAGCAAGAAGAAACCTTCATTAGGAACAGGGCTGGGAACAGGCCATGACATAGCAAGAAGAAACCTTCATTAGGAGCAGGGCTGGGAACAGGCCATGACACAGCAAGAAGAAACCTTCATTAGGAACAGGGATGGGAACAGGCCATGACATAGCAAGAAGAAACCTTCATTAGGAACAGGGCTGGGAACAGGTCATGACATAGCAAGAAGAAACCTTCATTAGGAACAGGGCTGGGAACAGGCCATGACACAGCAAGTAGAAACCTTCATTAGGAACAGGGCTGGGAATGTGCCATGACATAGCAAGAAGAAACCTTCATTAGGAACAGGGCTGGGAACAGGACATGACATAGCAAGAAGAAACCTTCATTAGGAAGAGGGCTGGGAACAGGCCATGACATTGCAAGAAGAAACCTTCATTAGGAACAGGGATGGGAACAGGCCATGACATAGCAAGAAGAAACCTTCATTAGGAACAGGGCTGGGAACAGGCCATGACATAGCAAGAAGAAACCTTCATTAGGAACAGGGCTGGGAACGTGCCATGACATAGCAAGAAGAAACCTTCATTAGGAACAGGGCAGGGAACAGGACATGACATAGCAAGAAGAAACCTTCATTAGGAACAGGGCTGGGAACGAGCCATGACATAGCAAGAAGAAACCTTCATTAGGAACAGGGCTGGGAACGAGCCATGACATAGCAAGAAGAAACCTTCATTAGGAACAGGGCTGGGAACAGGCCATGACATAGCAAGAAGAAACCTTCATTAGGAACAGGGCTGGGAACAGGCCATGACATAGCAAGAAGAAACCTTCATTAGGAACAGGGCTGGGAACAGGCCATGACATAGCAAGAAGAAACCTTCATTAGGAACAGGGCTGGGAACAGGCCATGACATAGCAAGAAGAAACCTTCATTAGGAACAGGGCTGGGAACAGGCCATGACATAGCAAGAAGAAACCTTCATTAGGAACAGGGCTGGGAACAGGCCATGACATAGCAAGAAGAAACCTTCATTAGGAACAGGGCTGGGAACGTGCCATGACATAGCAAGAAGAAACCTTCATTAGGAACAGGGCTGGGAGTGAGCCATGACATAGCAAGAAGAAACCTTCATTAGGAAGAGGGCTGGGAGTGAGCCATGACATAGCAAGAAGAAACCTTCATTAGGAACAAGGCTGGGAACAGGCCATGACATAGCAAGAAGAAACCTTCATTAGGAACAGGGCTGGGAACAGGCCATGACATAGCAAGAAGAAACCTTCATTAGGAACAGGGCTGGGAACGAGCCATGACATAGCAAGAAAAAACCTTCATTAGGAGCAGGGCTGGGAACAGGCCATGACATAGCAAGAAGAAACCTTCATTAGGAACAGGGCTGGGAACAGGCCATGACATAGCAAGAAGAAACCTTCATTAGGAACAGGGCTGGGAACAGGCCATGACATAGCAAGAAGAAACCTTCATTAGGAACAGGGCTGGGAACAGGCCATGACATAGCAAGAAGAAACCTTCATTAAGAAAAGGGCTGGGAACGAGCCATGACATAGCAAGAAGAAACCTTCATTAGGAACAGGGCTGGGAACAGGCCATGACATAGCAAGAAGAAACCTTCATTAGGAACAGGGCTGGGAACAGGCCATGACATAGCAAGAAGAAACCTTCATTAGGAGCAGGGCTGGGAACAGGCCATGACATAGCAAGAAGAAACCTTCATTAGGAACAGGGCTGGGAACAGGCCATGACATAGCAAGAAGAAACCTTCATTAGGAACAGGGCTGGGAACGAGCCATGACACAGCAAGAAGAAACCTTCATTAGGAACAGGGCTGGGAACAGGCCATGACATAGCAAGAAGAAACCTTCATTAGGAACAGGGCTGGGAACGTGCCATGACATAGCAAGAAGAAACCTTCATTAGGATCAGGGCTGGGAACGAGCCATGACATAGCAAGAAGAAACCTTCATTAGGAACAGGGCTGGGAACAGGCCATGACATAGCAAGAAGAAACCTTCATTAGGAACAGGGCTGGGAACGAGCCATGACATAGCAAGAAAAAACCTTCATTAGGAGCAGGGCTGGGAACAGGCCATGACATAGCAAGAAGAAACCTTCATTAGGAACAGGGCTGGGAACGAGCCATGACATAGCAAGAAGAAACCTTCATTATAAACAGGGCTGGGAAAGAGCCATGACATAGCAAGAAGAAACCTTCATTAGGAACAGGGCTGGGAACAGGTCATGACATAGCAAGAAGAAACCTTCATTAGGAACAGGGCTGGGAACAGGCCATGACATAGCAAGAAGAAACCTTCATTAGGAACAGGGCTGGGAACAGGCCATGACATAGCAAGAAGAAACCTTCATTAGGAACAGGGCTGGGAACAGGCCATGACATAGCAAGAAGAAACCTTCATTAAGAAAAGGACTGGGAACGAGCCATGACATAGCAAGAAGAAACCTTCATTAGGAACAGGGCTGGGAACAGGCCATGACATAGCAAGAAGAAACCTTCATTAGGAACAGGGCTGGGAACAGGCCATGACATAGCAAGAAGAAACCTTCATTAGGAGCAGGGCTGGGAACAGGCCATGACATAGCAAGAAGAAACCTTCATTAGGAACAGGGCTGGGAACAGGCCATGACATGCAAGAAGAAACCTTCATTAGGAACAGGGCTGGGAACGAGCCATGACACAGCAAGAAGAAACCTTCATTAGGAACAGGGCTGGGAACAGGCCATGACATAGCAAGAAGAAACCTTCATTAGGAACAGGGCTGGGAACGTGCCATGACATAGCAAGAAGAAACCTTCATTAGGATCAGGGCTGGGAACGAGCCATGACATAGCAAGAAGAAACCTTCATTAGGAACAGGGCTGGGAACAGGCCATGACATAGCAAGAAGAAACCTTCATTAGGAACAGGGCTGGGAACAGGCCATGACATAGCAAGAAGAAACCTTCATTAGGAACAGGGCTGGGAACAGGCCATGACTGAGCAAGAAGAATCCTTCATTAGGAACAGGGCTGGGAACGAGCCATGACATAGCAAGAAGAAACCTTCATTAGGAACAGGGCTGGGAACAGGCCATGACATAGCAAGAAGAAACCTTCATTAGGAACAGGGCTGGGAACAGGCCATGACATAGCAAGAAGAAACCTTCATTAGGAACAGGGCTGGGAACAGGCCATGACATAGCAAGAAGAAACCTTCATTAGGAGCAGGGCTGGGAACAGGCCATGACATAGCAAGAAGAAACCTTCATTAGGAGCAGGGCTGGGAACAGGCCATGACATAGCAAGAAGAAACCTTCATTAGGAACAGGGCTGGGAACGAGCCATAACATAGCAAGAAGAAACCTTCATTAGGAACAGGGCTGGGAACAGGCCATGACATAGCAAGAAGAAACCTTCATTAGGAACAGGGCTGGGAACAGGTCATGACATAGCAAGAAGAAACCTTCATTAGGAACAGGGTTGTGAATGAGCCAGGACATAGCAAGAAGAAACCTTCATTAGGAACAGGGCTGGGAACAGGCCAGGACATAGCAAGAAGAAACCTTCATTAGGAACAGGGCTGGGAACAGGCCATGACATAGCAAGAAGAAACCTTCATTAGGAACAGGGCTGGGAACAGGCCATGACATAACAAGAAGAAACCTTCATTAGGAACAGGGCTGGGAACAGGCCATGACATAGCAAGAAGAAACCTTCATTAGGATCAGGGCTGGGAACGAGCCATGACATACCAAGAAGAAACCTTCATTAGGAACAGGGCTGGGAACAGGCCATGACATAGCAAGAAGAAACCTTCATTAGGATCAGGGCTGGGAATGAGCCATGACATAGCAAGAAGAAACCTTCATTAGGAACAGGGCTGGGAACGTGCCATGACATAGCAAGAAGAAACCTTCATTAGGAACACGGCTGGGAATGAGCCATGACATACCAAGAAGAAACCTTCATTAGGAACAGGGCTGGGAACAGGCCATGACATAGCAAGAAGAAACCTTCATTAGGAACAGGGCTGGGAATGAGCCATGACATAGCAAGAAGAAACCTTCATTAGGAACATGGCTGGGAATGAGCCATGACATAGCAAGAAGAAACCTTCATTAGGAACAGGGCTGGGAACAGGTCATGACATAGCAAGAAGAAACCTTCATTAGGAACAGGGCTGGGAACAGGCCATGACATAGCAAGAAGAAACCTTCATTAGGATCAGGGCTGGGAACGAGCCATGACATACCAAGAAGCAACCTTCATTAGGAACAGGGCTGGGAACAGGTCATGACATAGCAAGAAGAAACCTTCATTAGGAACAGGGCTGGGAACAGGCCATGACATAGCAAGAAGAAACCTTCGTTAGGAACAGGGCTGGGAACAGGCCATGACATAGCAAGAAGAAACCTTCGTTAGGAACAGGGCTGGGAACAGACCATGACATAGCAAGAAGAAACCTTCATTAGGATCAGGGCTG
Source organism: Protopterus annectens (assembly GCF_019279795.1). Classification (NCBI taxonomy): domain Eukaryota; kingdom Metazoa; phylum Chordata; order Ceratodontiformes; family Protopteridae; genus Protopterus; species Protopterus annectens. The sequence continues at coordinate 46,080,023 of NC_056739.1, forward strand.
GGAACGAGCCATGACATACCAAGAAGCAACCTTCATTAGGAACAGGGCTGGGAACAGGTCATGACATAGCAAGAAGAAACCTTCATTAGGAACAGGGCTGGGAACAGGCCATGACATAGCAAGAAGAAACCTTCATTAGGAACAGGGCTGGGAACAGGCCATGACATAACAAGAAGAAACCTTCATTAGGAACAGGGCTGGGAACAGGCCATGACATAGCAAGAAGAAACCTTCATTAGGAACAGGGCTGGGAACAGGCCATGACATAGCAAGAAGAAACCTTCATTAGGAACAGGGCTGGGAACAGGCCATGACATAGCAAGAAGAAACCTTCATTAGGAACAGGGCTGGGAACGTGCCATGACATAGCAAGAAGAAACCTTCATTAGGAACAGGGCTGGGAATGAGCCATGACATAGCAAGAAGAAACCTTCATTAGGAACAGGTCTGGGAATGAGCCATGACATAGCAATAAGAAACCTTCATTAGGAACAGGGCTGGGAACAGGCCATGACATAGCAAGAAGAAACCCTCATTAGGAACAGGGCTGGGAACAGGCCATGACATAGCAAGAAGAAACCTTCATTAGGAACAGGGCTGGGAACAGGCCATGACATAGCAAGAAGAAACCTTCATTAGGAACAGGGCTGGGAATGAGCCATGGCATAGCAAGAAGAAACCTTCATTAGGAACAGGGTTGTGAATGAGCCAGGACATAGCAAAAAGAAACCTTCATTAGGAACAGGGCTGGGAACAGGCCAGGACATAGCAAGAAGAAACCTTCATTAGGAACAGGGCTGGGAACAGGCCATGACATAGCAAGAAGAAACCTTCGTTAGGAACAGGGCTGGCATGCAGGACAGACTGGAAGCACTGAGACTGGTGAGGTAAATGGCCTCACCTCCAGCGGTAACATGTCCATCACAGGGGTCCCTATTAAATTATCAAAAAGACGGTTTAGCAGACGGCATTTTTGGTGCTCTTACATCAAACATGCCTTTCACCAAGCTGTTCATAGTGAGATCGTGATACAGGGAGGATCAGGAAGTTTGCCCTTTCCTCACTGTAGTACTATCTTGGAGGTGGTATATATAATTAGCGGGGGGGTGCACAGTCCCCCACAAGAGCAGAAATCGATGAATGGTGTATCCAATGAAATGCCATTCGTTCACAGGAGCTTTCAATAATTTAATATAGATCCCATCACAGAGTGTTTGAGTTCCATGACAGGATAAGTGTAGGGGTGTAGCAAATGCACTGCACACCTGTTGGAGGGACACAGATGGGGGCCTCACCATGCGAATGGAAGCATTTATGCATTAATGCAGGATTGCTGTAAGCTACACTTCACAGGGAAAAGAAAAGCAGGACTGGAAGCATCTGCTCAGTGACTGACCTGCACTGGATTGCAATGCCTGATTCATCTGCTCAGTGACTGACCTGCACTGGATTGCAATGCCTGATTCATCTGCTCAGTGACTGACCTGCACTGCACTGCAATGCCTGATTCATCTGCTCAGTGACTGACCTGCACTGCATTGCAATGCCTGATTCATCTGCTCAGTGACTGACCTGCACTGCATTGCAATGCCTGATTCATCTGCTCAGTGACTGACCTGCACTGCATTGCAATGCCTGATTCATCTGCTCAGTGACTGACCTGCACTGCATTGCAATGCCTGATTCATCTGCTTAGTGACTGACCTGCACTGCATTGCAATGCCTGATTCATCTGCTCAGTGACTGACCTGCACAGCATTGCAATGCCTGATTCATCTGCTCAGTGACTGACCTGCACTGGATTGCAATGCCTGATTCATCTGCTCAGTGACTGACCTGCACTGCATTGCAATGCCTGATTCATCTGCTCAGTGACTGACCTGCACTGGATTGCAATGCCTGATTCATCTGCTCAGTGACTCACCTGCACTGCATTGCAATGCCTGATTCATCTGCTCAGTGACTGACCTGCACTGCATTGCAATGCCTGATTCATCTGCTCAGTGACTCACCTGCACTGCATTGCAATGCCTGATTCATCTGCTCAGTGACTGACCTGCACTGCATTGCAATGCCTGATTCATCTGCTCAGTGACTGACCTGCACTGCATTGCAATGCCTGATTCATCTGCTCAGTGACTGACCTGTGCTGCATTGCAATGCCTGATTCATCTGCTCACTGACTGACCTGCACTGGATTGCAATGCCTGATTCATCTGCTCAGTGACTGACCTACACTGGATTGCAATGCCTGATTTCCATTGATAGATCTTTTGCCCTTATCTGCTTTTAGCTCTTAATCTGATGGCAGAAAATAAATGCCACTGCATAAGATAGAAATTGTTATTCATATGTTTATACCGCATTGTCTGGTGGTACTATAATTACAGAAAAATAATGGGCCCATAAGCAAAGTGTAATGAAATAAATAATAATAAAGTAAATATTTGTTTACCATTTCTGCTTTAAAATATTCTATTTTGAACATACTAGATCAGCAGTGCCAGCACTTCATGTCTCACACAAATGTCTTCATGCTGAGCACAGTAACATTTATTTATCTGGTAGCTTTCTTATTCAGTCAAGGTGCACTAGATATAAGTGTCTGTTTTCAGGGAAGACATGGGATCCTTCGTTTTCTTTAAATAATATTTAGAATAGCACATGTACAAGTGGAAGCTGTAGGACACGAATGGTGGACTCAAGGGAAGCAGAGCTGCTGTCTTATAGTAGTGTAGAATGCTGCCAACAGTATCTGCACTTAAGGCAGCCATTTGCGAACACGACAAAAACAAAAGGAAAACAGACAAAGCTGACACCTGTTGTCCCAGTCCCACCCATCTAGTTAGGTAAATGTTCAGTGCTCCTTTTTCAAAGTTACATCGCACATGACTGATGACATTGAAGAAGCAATAAATAAGGTGCTGAATACAGTGGATGTAACATTCTGCATGTTAAAGGTTATGCTATATGATTATGAATGTTATTGCTTAAACAGTCAATTTGCTTTGACCTATTACATGAGAGATACATAGGGTTGCTACATTTAAAGATGCACAAAAAGGGGCAATTTATACAGATATATGCAATTTTGCATAACGAACCATGCTCAAAATTAATGCAAAAAATCAGTCCACTTGATCTCTAAAAGGTTAGTGTTATATAATTATAGTGATTTCTGTTGATTTTTAACGTTTTAAGGAATGCCATGCATAACTATAGCCTTTCTACAACAGAGGAGATTAAGTAATATTTCTTCTTCAAAAATCTCATAGCATTTTTCTTTTTCATATTTTTTTTGCAGGATTCATTTACTCAAACAAAAAAGTGGGATAGGTAGTACCCTATATACAGCTTCTAGCCTCTCTTTGTAGCTCAGGGACTTTATGATCTTTTGGGTAAGAAATCTCTTAAAGTCTTTCTGACTGTTTAATATGTTTTGTGACAAACAGGCGAATGTCAGAATTGAACTCAATAAGTGCCTTGATCATTGCCAAGTATTTGGAAGTGAGTACCTGTTTAGCCCTTGATGATACTTATTTGGCAATTAGCTGGGCTAAATAAAAGGATTCTCTGAAAACTATTACTACATCATGGTCAAAAGAAAGGGAGTTGTCAAGACAAGTTCTTAGGTCCTTAATTGCATTTTCATTTTGTAGATTTGTGCTGTCTAGACAGTACAACGAGGGGAGGGGTTGCCTACCAAATGTGATGATACTATACTTCTTAGCATTTAGTTTGTGCCCATTTTTAGTGTACCAAGAGTTTACTAGGGAAAGTTCCAGAGAGGAAGATTTGGATGTTAAGAGGATGAGTTAACAACAACCCTCCAATTTTCAACTGCCTGCAAACTTTGTTAGCCAGAGGTTTTGGCTCTGTGCTTGGAAATCTTAGAAAAAATACCAAAGAGGAGAGATCCCAGCACCAAACCCCAAGGGTCACAGCTGTTCCCATTCATTCTTTCTGATGAGGCATTTGCAAGTTGCACTGTGTAAGTTCCATCTTTTAGCCAGTTTGCTATACATCTTACCCATATGTGTTGATTGTTAAAGCATTAAGCTTTTGTTTGATGTCAGCATGGGAAATGGTGTCAAAGGCCTTACCGGCTCAAACTGCATTGCATGTACTGCAAGGCCACCATCTATAACCTCAGTAATCCTATCAAATAAATCTACTATATTAAATAGACAGTATAGTTCCTTCATAAAACCAAGCTGTTGGGGTTGGTCTAACAAAATTCTTGATAATACAGTTTATGAGGTCAGTTATAATACATTCCATGACTTTGTGGATACGACTTTTAAGGCTGACATGTCTGTAATTACCTGGGTAATTAATAATCCATTATTATTTTATTCTAAAATGAATGCAAAGAATTTTTACACTTTGCCAATGTGCCTTGAAGACATAGAAGCTGATTACATCAGAATTTCTCAGCTGAAGAAGTAGAGACAGAATGGAGGAACCTGCCTCTGGCGCACAGACTACGATTACTACTACGACTATGACTTTTACAGAGTCATGTTTGTGTTGTGTTTATCTGGATAGGCTGCTTGAATACTTGAGTACCTCCCATTAGCCAAGAAAACAGTAAAACCTGGCAATACACCTTTAACAGGCTCATGTTTTATCTGAGTGGGAACCTAACCTGGACAAGAATCTATTTTATTTAGATGTTAACCCACCCAGTGCATGCTTCAGTTTTACCTTTATGATAACCAAGCTTATGTCTCACCTGCATGGTAAAAAAACCCTTGACATGCCTATACAAAGCTATACTTGGATTCTAGTATATTCTACTGAGGTTTAGGTTTTATTTGGATAGTACTTTACCATTGGAATACTTATGATTTACAGAGAAAAAAAGCCATTACTGGATAACCCTTCCTTGGCAGGCTAAAGCTGGATGTTATTCTATAATAATACCCTATTTTGACCCATTCCTCATATACATATGTTTTCATAACAAAATAAAATGTATGAGTAGCTGTGATGTGAAAGAAAAAAGTACCAACTGGTGTAGTAGTGCAGTAGACACATGTACCAGCTGGTGTACTGGTAATGGTGCAATAGTGCAAAGGGCAGAGGCAACAGCTGGTTCAAAGATGCATAAAGTGCAGGCACCAGCTAGTGCAATAGTACAAAGGGCAAAGGCACCAGCTGGTTCAAAGGTGTATAAGGTAAAGGCACCAGATATTGTAATGGTGCAAACGGCAAAGGCACCGGCTGGTTCAAAGGTGCATAAGGTGAAGACACTAGCGGGTACAGTGGAATAGAAAATGAAGGCTGAGGATGAATAAGGTACAAGCTGGTGCAGTGATGTGAAAGAATAAGTTGTTCGCTGGCTGTGTGGTGTAGCAGGAAGAGGCATCAGCCGGTGCAGTGATGTGGAATGTCTTGGCACTAGTTACTTTGTTAATAAATACAGCTGTTAGAATGATGTGCGATGTGAAGGCACTAGTTACTTTGTTAATAAATACAGCTGGTACAATGATGTGCAGTGTGAAGACATTAGACTACATTGTTAATAAATACAGCTGGTGCAATGATGTGGAATGTCAGGGCACTAGTTACTTTGCTAATAAATACAACTGGTGCAATGATGTACAATATGAAGGCACTAGTTACTTTGTTAATAAATACAGCTGGTGCAATGCTGTGCAATGTGAAGGCACTAGACTACTTTGTTAGTAAATATAGATGGTGCAATGATGTGGAATGTCAAGGCACTAGATTACTTTGTTAATAAATACAGCTGGTGCAGTGATGTGCAATGTGAAGGCATTAGATTACTTTGTTAATAAATACAGCTGGGGCAATGATGTGCAATATGAAGGCACTAGATTACTTTGTTAATAAATACAGCTGGTGCAATGATGTGGAATGTCAAGGCACTAGATTACTTTAATAAATGCAGCTGGTGCAATGATGTGCAATGTGAAAGCACTATATCATTTTGTTAATAAATACAGCTGGTGCAATAACATGGAATGTGAAGGCACTAGAATACTTTTTAATAAATACAGCTGGTACAATGATGTGCAATGTGAAGACATTAGACTACTATGCTAATAAATACAGCTGGTGCAATGATGTGGAATGTCAGGGCACTAGTTACTTTGCTAATAAATACAACTGGTGCAATGATGTACAATATGAAGGCACTAGTTACTTTGTTAATAAATACAGCTGGTGCAATGATGTGCAATGTGAAGGCACTAGACTACTTTGTTTGTAAATATAGATGGTGCAATGATGTGGAATGTCAAGGCACTAGATTACTTTGTTAATAAATACAGCTGGTGCAATGATGTGGAATGTCAGGGCACTAGTTACTTTGCTAATAAATACAACTGGTGCAATGATGTACAATATGAAGGCACTCGTTACTTTGTTAATAAATACAGCTGGTGCAATGATGTGCAATGTGAAGGCACTAGACTACTTTGTTTGTAAATATAGATGGTGCAATGATGTGGAATGTCAAGGCACTAGATTACTTTGTTAATAAATACAGCTGGTGCAGTGATGTGCAATGTGAAGGCATTAGATTACTTTGTTAATAAATACAGCTGGGGCAATGATGTGCAATATGAAGGCACTAGATTACTTTGTTAATAAATACAGCTGGTGCAACAATGTGGAATGTCAAGGCACTAGATTACTTTGTTAATAAATGCAGCTGGTGCAATGATGTGCAATGTGAAGGCACTAGATTGTTAATAAATATAGATGGTGCAATGATGTGCAATGTGAAGGCACTAGATTACTTTGTTAATAAATACAGCTGCTGCAATGATGCGCAATATGAAGACACTAGATGAGTTTCCTAAGAAATACAGCTGGTGCAACAATGTGGAATGTCTGGGCACTAGATTACTTTGTTAATAAATTCATCTACAAACTAACCGGGAGATGTGGTAACTGTTAAACTTTCATTTCAGCTAGTTTAACTGTTCAAAATTAAATACTACAATATTAAATGAAACACATAAAGCAGGAACTTGGGCAAACCTCACTTAAATCTTAATGGACCTAAAACTTAGATCCTATAAAAACATAATTACTTGGGGACCTTTAAATTGATATGTCAGTACTATAGGCCTATAGCTGAGGTATTAGTGCCTTGTTCAGAACAGGTAGTCGGTAAATGAAGGAATGTTTTCTAGATGCTTCTAAGCACTTAACTTGAACTGACTAGTAGCTGTAGTGCAGAAGAACTGAGCTGCTAGACAGGGCAGTTCAACACCTACACCTACTTTACGTAGCAGCATCTAAGCTGAGCAGGAAAAGATAAAATTCATGATATTAATTGCTAACATCATGATCACTGATAATCTGTGCACACTCCAAAATGGAAGGGATGATTTGTTAAAGAACACAGTGTCATAGTGTACATTCTTGTTGTAGAGTTAGGAATCCTCTGCGGGTTGGTACAGGGCAACACTGTCTAACCTAAGGCATTGAACACTGTAACAATGCATGTGAGATAGCTTCAAAGCATATCCCATTTAATAAGCCACAGGGTGGAAAGGTTTGCATAGTTTTGGTTCTGTCCTTCAGAGGAAGGTATGAGCACTTTAATGCAGTTGTCATCTGGTCCATCTATGTAGAAGCTAAGGCATATATTATTAAGAAGAGAAAATCAAGTATCTGGGTGCAGTCATCCTTTTCTGGGGAATGGGGTTCTGTCCCTTCAGTAACTTACAGTGGAAGCTGCTAGCATGACAGTAAGCAGCTAGTAGCTCAGAGACCACACAGTAGGAATGATGCAGCCATGCAGCCAGCTGACAGTAAGCAGCTAGTAGCTCAGAGACCACACAGTAGGAATGATGCAGCCATGCAGCCAGCTGACAGTAAGCAGCTAGTAGCTCAGAGACCACACAGTAGGAATGATGCAGCCATGCAGCCAGCTAAGTGCTTCCAGAGGGCAGCATCACCATACATCTGCATCTGGTGTGGATACATGGACAGCAGGATAAATAATACTAACCAAGCCAAGGCCCTTGCAAACATGTGGACAACAAGCCCCTAGGGACAGAAATTAACAGTGATCGTGCCATAACCCCATGAAAAGATGCAAGTGCTTAAATACATACGCATGTAAGGAAAAAGGGGTGTGTCATGTCACAGAAAAGGAACTCAGTGAGCACAGTTCACAGAAAACCCATTTCACTGAATCACAATTGATAGAAAACATTCTCCAAAGCAAATATAGCATAATTTTTGTTTTCAGGGAAAACGCACTCTTGCACCTTCATGTGTGAACTTTACCCTCAGTTTAAGAAGAGAAAATCAAGTATCTGGGTGCAGTCATCCTTTTCTGGGGAGTGGGGTTCTGTCCCTTCAGTAACTTATATATATATATACAGAATATATGCAAGACTTTTCAGTTATTTGTTTTCACAAATATATGGCAGATATTTTTCTGTTTCTTCTCTCAGTTCTACATAGGGTATCTGAACGGGTGCATAATATCTATTTTGTGGTGATATGGGTTTTGTTTATTTAACTTGTCGTTATTTCCAACTTCTGATGTTGTCGTGTCACTTATTAACATTTTGGTGTTCTGTTAATTCAATGCAGTAAAGTAGATCCACAGATATATATATCTGTGTGTGTATAAAATTATACATGGATACAATTTCATCATAGAATGTCATTATTTCTGTCAATTGGAGCTTTTCTCTTTGGGTCTCTACTGAAAAAGAGCCATACAGCTCAGCTGGATCGATCTGGTTAACAAATGACAATGTTTGTTTGTATCTTTCAGCTTTTCCCGGTTAAGGGTCGCCACAGCGGAACTCCGGTCCGCTAATGATTGGCAGTAGAGTTTTATGTGCTGGCTTGCTGGGCCTAACGCACAACTTTCAATGAAGGAACACCCATTCACGCATGTCGCCACACAGAATACGCTCTAACTGAGAATCGAATGGGCAACGTCTAACTGTGAGGTGACAACGCTACCGCAGCACCACCACTGCCTTTGGTTAACAAATGACAATAAATATACAAATATATATATATATATATATATATATATATATATATATATATATATATATATATATATATGTGTGTGCGTGTGTATACACTGATGTATATATATGATGTATATATATATAGGTTATATTCACTTTGTCAGACTGTCATTTGTTTGACAGAGTGAACTGTCTGAAAATTGTTAGAGTGCAATTACAATCATATCCACCTATTATCAAGTGTGGTGTATGTTCAAAGGAGAAAGATTAATTGTTTATTATGGTAGGTTTATGTGTGTGTGTTTGTGTGTCTGTATGTGTTGGATATACTAAAACTTTAGGCATTAGGAGATGGGGATGTGTGAGTATTCATGAGTTAAGGTTAAAAGAAGGGCTATTTAAGGGGACAGATGTAGGGCTGTTCATGTTTGTAGATGAGTGAGGTGTGTGTCTCAGTGTCTTATGTAGAGGTAGTATTATGGAAATTTTTTTTATAAGGTAGGGTGTAGGGTTTCAGTTAGTAGCACAGGCAAGGATAAGATTAGAGTTATCAAGCATTATTAAGGCGGTGTATGGGTGTGAAGCATCACCTTACTTACAAGTTCTAACACTAATCTTGTCCCTCCCTCTAACCCCAACTCTATACATTACCTTATCTTTGCAAAAAAAAAAAACCTTTCCCTAGCAGTATCACTATACAAGACACTTGGACATAGTTTAGATATTAGCACACCTGGACACTAAAATGCCTTTACCCAGCCCTTATTCTAAATTTCCCCTGCATGTTAAACAGTGCCCCTTAAACATAACCTAGATAACTGGATGGGTAGTCACAAATTTTCTCTGGTATTGACTAGTATGGTCTTTCTTGAGAAAGGAGGTGTGGCCTGCAGGAGGGTACTAGCAAGACATAAATGGTCAGAAGATTTAATGGTGTTTGAATATTCATGAATCTATTCACTGCTCTCTCTCTCTCTCTCTCTCTCTCTATATATATATATATATATATACATATATGTATAAGTGTGTGTGTGTGCGTGTGTGCGTGTGTGTGTGTGTGTGTGTGTGTGTGTGTGTGTGTGTGTGTGTGTGTGTGTGTGTGTGTGTGTGTGTGTGTGTGTGCGTGGTGTGAGTATATGTCTGCAAATGTGCATGTGTGTATATAAATCTATCCAGATACAGATGTAGCTATAGATATAGATATAGATACAGATATTGATATAGATGCTTTTGTGAAAGCACAGTTTCCTTGCATTTTGTCAAATTTTGTTTTGGTCAATAACCGCTAGGGGTGGCCAACACTGTCAAATGTTCAGATAGTCAGATGTCCGAGGTCTCAAAGTGCCATTTCTCCAAAGCAGGTGCATTGGGATTGGAAGGGAATTAGAGTTTGTATGTGTGTTTGAGTGTTAGGTTAGGAGGGGTAGGCGAGGGTATAGGTGTTGTTTGTTTGCATTCAAGTGTGTGTATTTTTGAGTCAGGGTCAGAGTTAGGTAAGGGGTTAGACTTTATGTTTGTGGTGTGTGTGTTGGTGCATATTTTTGTGTACTAGTTTGTCTTGGGTAGTGACAGTGCTAAGGGAAAGGTTTTTTGCAAGGTATGGTGTGGGGTTAGAGTTGGGGTTTAGGCAGGGTTAGGGTTAGCATGCATTACTGGGGTGATACAATAAATTGGACCCTGGTGTTATGGGGCAGGTTCATGTAAATATCAGGAAAGGAATCTGTTTTCTTTTTTCAATCTTTTACATGCACAAAAATGTTTAATTTGATATTTTGTATGGCCGATCTTATTTTTGTCTGTGTGTTGTGTTCGATGTTAAGTAAGCTCGACCATACATAAGGGAATCACACTCACACATATAAAACACACATGTATATATTATATACGTACACAACGCAGCACATTTAATATGAAATGTTATGTCAATAAAACTGAAGTCTCTTTGTCTTGGTTATCTTGATCAACAAGCTTACAAATAAATAAATAAATAAATAAATGTAAAATTTACATAGAGATTCACTTGCAAAACTCATCGGTGGCCTTAAATTATGATTTATACCTTGAATTATAATTCATGCACTTGACTGCTGGCACAATATTACACCAATATATCATGCAAACAAAAAATGAAATAAAGCTCAAATTAATAATGTATATCAAATGCCCTTTGTTTCAACCAGAAAAGTAATTTGGAGCAGAAAAGTTTATTTCCAGCAGTTCATTGCATTTTATTTTACAAGTACTGTAAGGTACATCCCAAAGCTGTGAAGTGATTTTCATGACACATTTCCATGAATTCATCTGATTACATTTAGTGTTAAGTATCTGGTATCATATAAATTATAGCATAGCTACCCTTGAAAGATGAGCATAACAAAGAACTAAAGGGTGACTGCACATATGAATTATGTAATTAAATATCAGTCACCCTACAATTACAGTGTGGTTACAATTACAAACAGTTAGTGAACTGCGACATTTCTCAAGGCAAGTTTTATTCATTTATTTTATTTGTTGACTGGCAGTATAAAACTGAGGCTGAAATAATAAACTGCAAATAAGCATGGTGCATCCTGGAGATATTGTTTTTATTCCAGCAATTTCCAAGTGTGTGCTGTGAGACTAAAAGTGTACTTTAATTAGACAAGAGGTTCTGGGATGCTTCTTAAAACATCTATGTAGCAAAACAGATCTCATCCAGTTAATGGACAACACTAACATCAGTTTATATTTAGAATGAATATATCACATCATATGTGGTAAGGATCCCAGTTGTCTGGTCTACATAATACATGTACAATCATATATATATATATATATATATATATATATATTGAGACTAAAAGTGTACTTTAATTAGACAAGAGGTTCTGGGATGCTTCTTAAAACATCTATGTAGCAAAACAGATCTCATCCAGTTAATGGACAACACTAACATCAGTTTATATTTAGAATGAATATATCACATCATATGTGGTAAGGATCCCAGTTGTCTGGTCTACATAATACATGTACAATCATATATATCTATATATATATATATATATATATATATATATATATATATATATATATATATATATATATCTGGCTACACAAAGCAGTGAAAGAAATAATGACTGTGAAAGTTTCACATCTGCAGGCTAGTGGATGATTTTCATAGCCTTCTTTTGCATGCGAAAATATGTTTTGCAGGTTTATAGCAAAACTCTAAAACACTCATGAAATCAGGGACTTTTACATTGTTCATCTTTTGCATTAAGCAAGAATATAAGATGTCAGTCTCTAACTCTAGTTTTTTTCTTTAGCAAATGTGTGCAGGTAAGGAATGCTAATAATTAAGCAAGTGTCTATGTATTTTAGATCAACACCAATAAATTGTGATGAGAAAGGATACTCAGCCGTGTACCTGGAATGTCAAAAGGGATGCCAAAACCCTGTTTTTCATCAGCTTCACCTTTGTCCAACAGAAGGGGTTAGATTGAGACCTGCTGATTCTTGTGACTATAGCGCACCCCTTCTGAGACTGCAGCTTAAGCATGACATAAGCAAACAGAGCTGCCAAGGTGAACAAACACAGAAAGAAAAGAAGGGGCCTAAGCTGTGTCCGTATAACAACATATCCTGCGACCTGTCTACTTACTGGTCGTGGCTTGGGGGGGGGTACATCACACTGGTAATGAAGATTAAAGATGCAGTGTGTCGGCTGCTCAGAAGATGGAATATTGCAGAAAAGGATTTAAGATCACGTAGCACTACTTGAATGCTACTACAAACTATCCAAATATTACATTCCAAATTGCCTGCATGAGTTTAAAATTTAAAGCACTACTGGTCAGTCTGTGGTTTTAGGAGTTTCTTTTTATTATCTGCAGCCAAATATCATTTCTAGAATCTTTTCTAGTGAAATTAATGCCACAGATAAACAGCATTGTTTCAGACTGAGTAAACAAATAAACAAAACTTGCTTCAGAGAGAAAATATCTAACACAAATAACTTGTTTTCAGAAAGAAAAAGGAAGGTGGAGGGGAAAGTGAAGCCAGCGGAGTGAAATTTAAGCAGAACTGTAACCGAAGGTTATATTTTAAAGCATTTTAGTAATCACTTCAAAAATCACTTTACAGAGGTCTAAGTCCTGTGTTCCAGTCATGCAATCATTTTACAAGCCTTGGAGGGTCACCTGAAGTCTTCGGCTGATGGTATACTATTTTAGGCACCTGATTAGATTCAGAATAAAGCATGAAATGCCATAAGGCATATGTTGTAGAGTGCGGTCTCTTCTGATTCACTCTACAGTATAATAAAAGCCTGTCATCCACACCCCCATCTCGTTCCGTTTGTTAACATACCACTTTCATCTCAGCACCCCATTAGTGTCTTTCTTCACGCTCAGATGAAACCTTGATCTCAATCTTTTTGTTCATAATAGTCGTCTGTCACTCCACATTTGATGAGACAGTATTCTGTCTGCATACTTGGGCTTAAAGTCTGTCTGCCTTCTCCTGACTTGTACATCATTAACCCAAGGCAATAGCTCCCCCAACCAAGAGCAGAAACCACCCACCCACAGCAAGTTTTGTAGCTGAGTTATTAATTTCAAGAAGTATACAAACATAGATTGTGCAGCAGCCATTAAGTTTGCTGGTTTGCCCCTGTGCTTTATGTGATCCTGTCCATAAAGACATCCCTATTTTTTACCCAGACTACATTGCTGCACTGACACAGAAGTACCAGTTTACAGAGAAATCAAACCTAAGGCATTAAAGTCCAAAGGTGTCAGCTGTACTTAATCATCTGCAAGAATTGCCTAAGCAAATTATTCACCTTCTGATCATGAACATGTAGCTAGAACAAACGTAAGAGTCAAAATACAAATGTTGTTCGTGATTACATTGTGTAGTTTATAGAAAAAATAGCACTAGCAGTGCATTTAACCTTCTGTTTCCCAATATCAGTACTTCCTTGCTTTTTGTTTGTTGTATGATTTCTTTGTTTAATTTTGAAATAGATCTTTCAGAAATGGGTTTGATAAAGGTATTTCTATAACAACCAGCCATTAACCCAACCACTGTCATGCGACCCTAAGAACCAGGTCCTGTGTTTGCAGAGAGAGGTTTGAAACAACACCAAGGGCTATTTATAAGAGCCACTGGGGCAGCATTCCTAAGAAGGGAAGGAATGCATAGCTGTTTGCTTGACTCCAAGAACAGTTTGTTGAACTTAACATTGTCCTGATGAAATGTGGTAGGTGCCTGACAAGCTATGGTGGAGGATGGCAGACTCACACTTAAATGTAAGGTAAGAAAAAAGTAATAGATTGAAAATATGTTTCATAACATTAGTAAATCAAATCTTGACACATAGAGTCACAGATAACATTACAAAAGACAGCATAACCCTCATAACACAATAGCAACACAGGAGTACAGAGATTCACAGTTTCATAGGTGTGTACTAGGCTAATGTTCCTAGAGCCTTTACAAGCCTACCCCATAGGATTACCCTGGCATTGTGCCACCCAACCTTAGTTCCCAATGCCTCTATCAGGTAGAACCACTGAAGTGATCCCCAGGGTGAAGTTTCTGTTACCCATCCACTCATGAAGATTTCTCTTGAAGAGAGTCACCGAGGTACTCTGCTTGACATGTATGGGAAGTCTATTCCAGAACCTGGGCAGTCTCTGGGTGAGGAACCTGGCCCTTCAGCATGTTCTGTTGATTGTGGTAATGAGGTTGAGGTCTCTGGAGCGTGTGGTGCAGATGGATTGGGATTTCTTTAGATGTAGCATTTCTAACTGAGCTGGGTCAGGCATGGCTTTGTAAGTCAAGCACAGATCACCTCTAAGTAGGGATATGAGGCAGATAATAGCTGGAGTTGTTTGAGTCTGTCCATGTAGGACATGTGTTTAATGCCTATGATCCCCTTCATGAGGTACTTCTGTGGCCTCTCCAGCTGTTTCAGGTGTCTAGTGAGGTACATGCCAAATGAGGCATTGTACTCGATGATTGTTCTAATGAGGGAAGAGTACAGAGAGATGATGACCTCTTTCTTCCTGGATGCAAAACCCTTGGTAATGAGATGTGCCACATAGAAGGACTTTCTGACTACAGTGGTGGTCGAAGGAGAGGTTGCTGTCAACCTGCGTCCCCAGATCTCTTATAACACCTTCAGTGTTCAGTGGGCTCCCATTGATGTGGCAATTAGTGGGAACTGAATTTGTACCAAAAGGGATGATGACGCATTTTTAGGCATTAAGCTTAAGGCCATGGTTTTGACACCAGTCATTGGTCTCAGTGAGGCCTTTCTGTAGG
This sequence comes from Protopterus annectens, assembly GCF_019279795.1. Taxonomy (NCBI): domain Eukaryota; kingdom Metazoa; phylum Chordata; order Ceratodontiformes; family Protopteridae; genus Protopterus; species Protopterus annectens. The sequence continues at coordinate 46,095,316 of NC_056739.1, forward strand.
ATGTCTGCATCACTTGGGGAGTTAACAATGGTTCCCAGCTTGCAGTCATCTGTGAACCTTGTCAGCCAAAGTCCCTTTGTGTTGGCCTGGACTTCTGAGAAGTAGATGCCAAACAGGAGGGGACCCAGGACTGATCCCTGTGGGACTCCACTCATGACTGGTCAGCAGTCTGACTTTGAGGTATCTACTTTCACACTGTGGGTACTATCTGTGAGCAATTTGCAATCCACCTAGTGATATAGGGGTTGATGCCTAGTTTGGTGAGTTTATCAATAATTCCAGAGTGAGGAATGGTATCAAAGGCCTTGGCCAGATCGAGGTAGGCTGTATGCACTGCCTTACCTTCATCCACATCCCTGGTGATTGACTCAAAGAAGTCAACCAGGTTGAGCAGGCATGATCTCTCTTTCGCAACGTCAAATTGCGTGGGGTCTAGAGTTTGGAGATTTCCTATATCTTTGTTAATCGGGTTCATGATGATGTGCTCCATAGCTTTACATATCAGACTTGTCAGGCTAATGGGTTGTTAATTCCCAGGGTCTGCAGTTGCTCCCCCGTTATGCAGGGTGACGTCTGTTGCAGTGTGCCATTCAGTAGGAACAAAGCCTGAGGTGAGGCTGTGACTGAACAGGGCACACAGATGTGGTTCCAGTCCACTTTGCAGTTCATGTAGACACAGCCAGGGATATTATCGGGTCCCATGGGATCTGTATTCTTGGACTTGGACAATGCAGCTTCAACCTGTGCTGCAGTAATGCTGGGTGCCTGGCATTCATCCGGTGTTGTGATTGGTCCTTTAGGAGGGAGAGAAAGGTAAAGTTGGCACTGAATCTGTCATAAGTATGTTGGCAATATCTGCTGGCTCAGTATAGGAGGTACCATCGTGCAGTATCTCAGAGCAAATCTGGGTATTGCCATAGAGGTTCTTGATATAGCTATAGAAGGCTTTGTGATTGTTTTTAGTGTCTGCCACAATTCTGCCTTCATAGCTGGCTTTAGAGGATTTGATGAGGGATCTCAACTTTTTGTTGAGGCTAATAAGGGAGGTTTTTCAGTCTTGAGACTTCACCTTTTTCTGCAACAGTTTCGTCTTTCTATTGTACATTTTATTAATGGTAGGGATCCACCAGATTGGCTTCCTTTTTTTGGAGGAGAGTGTCTTGGTTCTGTTGGGTATGGCTAGTTCCATGCATTTGTGTACATGTTCATACAGTGCATTGGTGTATGATTCGGCAGTCGTGCAGCTATTTTCCATTGGCATGGGTGCCATGAAGTTTGCCACCTCTATTTTTAGGAGTCCAAAGTCAGCTTTGGAGAAGTTTTTCAAGGTGGTTACCTTAGCAGGGGTGAGGGTGAGATGTGGATTTCCATGGTGATTAATTTATGGTCGGATCTGACCAGGGAGGGATTGACTATTGGTGTAAAGCAATGGTTGCCCATATTATGTTAGTAATAACCAGGTCAAGAATGTTACTTCCTCTAGTGGGGGTCAGAATAAGCTGGTCCAGCGTATTGGAATTGATGAATTCCAGGGAGTGTTGGGCCAGTGTATTGGTGCTTGAGTAGTTTTCCCAGTTTATGGAGGGGGTGGTTGAAGTCTCCTATTAAGAGAGTGTTGGGTGGACCTTGATAGATTTCAGGGTGCTTAGGAACATGGAGTGAGAGTCTAGGGACATGGTTGTGGACCTATAGCAGGCTATGACCTGGACTGCTGTCTTATCCAACATTAGTTGAACCTGAAGTTTCTCAGATGCATTATGCTGCGCTACTAGTCTGGAGGTGTGCATATCCTTTATGAATATGGAGACACCACCACCTTTGGAGCTTCGGTCCATGTTTTGGGGCTGAAAGGTGTGTAAAGAGTTATAGCCTGATAGCACAGGGGTGCTTTCTGCTGCTTTAAACCAGGCCTCAGGTACAGCACAAATGTCGATGTTCTCAATTTTGAGGAGTGCTTCAAGCGAGTGCATCTTGAGATTTCGACTTCTAGCATTGAGCAGCATGACCCTCAGATTGCATTTATTTATACCTGTTACAGTGGTAATTTGGTCTTTGGAACACTGCCTAAAAAAGGCACTGTAAGGGTGGCAAGAGCCTTAGCCAGTACCCGGAAACCCAGGAGTGACAAATGCAGGCCATCTCTGGCAAAGCATTGAGGTCTGTCAATCATGTCAGCTCAAGCAGACAGATCCTGGATCTCCTTATAATGACACCAGAAACTTAGCCAATTGTTGAAGTCAATAATTTTTTGTTTGTACTGTGGTATCATTCTGGGTGATGGTAGGATACTGCTCAGGGCTAGTGTCATACCTGCCTGGGCCACATAATCTGAGAGCTCCACCATGTCTCTTTTCATGTAGTCCAGGGAGGTGTGTCTCAGGACATTCACACCCACATGGACAATGACAGAGTCATACTTGCACTTGTTGTGGAATGACTTGAGTGCATGTGTTATGTGTTGGATTCTGGCACCTAAAAGACAGCTGACTGTTACCTTCTCCTTATTCAACCTAGTGAGTGGGACATCTGTGTGCCTCACTATTGAGTCACCTATGAATAGTGTATTGGGCAAGGTGTTTAGCCTTAGGGGCTTAGGTTTAGGGACACACTGTGGAGGTGAGCTATGTGTCCTGTGGTTTGTGCTGTGTTGTGGTGGTCAAGTGCGTTTCTGTCTTGGAGGTCTCTGTTCGGGTAAATTTCTGTTGAGAGCCTCCGTGAAAGTGGGTGTGTGGTTTGTGTTTTTATGCGACAGCTGTGATAGCGGGTGTTCTGTAGGGCATTGTGTTTCATGTAGTGTGGTGCAGGTGTTGGCCTCCTCTTGACCAGCTAGTCCGGTCTTGGCTGGAGAGTGCATAGCTTCCAAATTGGTGATATAAGTGCACCTCTCACAAGTCTGAGTGTTATGAGGTAAGAGGAGAGGGTTGCCTGTGTACATGAGGCAGTTGCTGCACTACCTCAGAATGCCCAAGTGCACCAGGTTAATAGGAAAAAGCACAGAGAACTGCACTTAACCATGCCAGAATGGGTGGCCATACCTACTAAGTACTGGAGCTATTTCCATGTAGAACAACTAGTGCTGATGGCACTTAGGTGTGCTACAATAATTGCTACAAAAACCTGTTGAAGTGCAAAGTGATTAGGCTATTTGAAGTTCAAGAGAGAAAGAACTAGCAAGTTGTAAGGGAAAAACTGAAGAGCAGACTTTCTGGCACCAGTAATAGTTTGTCTCAGCTTAGTGCCGCAGTCTGGAGCTTAAACAAGTGGAAACCTGCGCAAATGTGGGCTTCTAAACCAGTAAGTTGAAAAGGATGGAAAAACTGCCCAAACGGCCAATAAACTACAATTTCTGGGCCAGAAACCACTTCTCTTGTGGTAGATAGGCTACCTAATGCTTACCACTTCCACTGATAAGCTAGAAGGCTTCCCTCCAACACAGAAAGGCTTGGGGGGCTCAGAAGCTTACAAACAGTCCTGGATACAGCAAATCTGTATCTGGATTAGACTAGTTACAGGAAAGGCAGGAAACAAGCTTAGAACTTTCAGTAATCTGTCACATGATAGTGTGTAACAGATGTGGAATCTGCAGCTGATTCTGTGACGTAAGCTATTCCAAATGAGTTATCAGTGATGTGCTAAAAACATAGGTGAGATTTACAGATTTATAACATGAATGTTGGATATAACCCTACCAGATGCAGGTAGTGACTGTTACTGCTTACTAATCCTAGAATCTTTCCTTGGTCTTCAAGTCAACTGCCTAGCTATCTTTCTCTTTCTTTGACTTTATCCTGCAAACTGGAAAAAGCCAAGTAAATATCTACTGGACTAAAGATTTGCAAATAGTGTGCAAGCATGATTAATGTGCAACATCCATTGTATATTACATGCATCCCAAGTTTTGTCTGAAAAGAGCTACCTGTAAGCATTACCCTTGGCCCATGTTGCTTCCTAACACCCCTCCAGGTTTCATGCTACCCTAAATTGCATCTATCCTTGCTCCCCTTTAAACCTTCCAGCACTGTAGAGGACGTTAGAATAGCGCTTCCATCTCTCACATTTTGCCATTACTCTCCAACTCACATGTGGCCTAGTTCCTTTAAGCATTCTGCACCATACAGAACTTCACCTGCCTCACTGCTGTATAGCTATCTGATGTGAAGAGTCTCTCAATCCTCATATCTCTATAACCCTCTTTAAACTATATACCATTGCATGTCATTGTACCATCTACATTTACATCTGCTTTTCATTTGGCATCTCTCTCTCTCTCTCTCTCTCTCTCTCTCTCCTTCATTATGTCTCAGACCTTCATTTAAATCATGCATTATTGTATGGAACACCACATATTAAAACAGAACATTTACCACTCATTCTTAGCTTAATAGTGGCTGTTAGTTTCTGCTAAATTATTTAACTGCTTTCAACACAATACTGGTGGGGGTCCTTACAACAAACTTGTGTGCCAGATATTTAAATTATTCACAGGAATGGTTTGTAGTAAACAGCTGGAATGATCTCAGAACAGATAAGGTAAGGTATCTGCCTGAGTATGGCCTTTCAGCTACAGTAGGTGGGGGACTGTCTGTCAGAATTTATTGGACAGGGTTGGAGATTTAAAAAAATGTAATAAGTATGATAAACACTTGTATATTGATGGCATAAGAGACCCAGGATTAAAATCTGTTACAGCAGAGCTGGCTGTAGTGGGTGGCAGGCTCAGAATTAATTTCTTACCAAACTAAGTTTCAGTTTCCTTAAATGTTTAATACTCACCTGGCATCTTATTTGTTCTGTAACAGATATGGCTGAAACATGGCTGTAGTCATGGCAAGTTGTGCAGACATGGCTGAAACATGGCTGTAGTCATGGCGAGTTGTTCAGACATGGCTGTAGACATGGTGAGTTGTGCAGACATGGCTGAAACATGGCTGTAGACATTGCAAGTTGTGCAGACATGGCTGAAACATGGCTGTAGTCATGGCGAGTTGTGCAGACATGGCTGAGGCATGGCTGTAGTCATGGCGAGTTGCGCAAACATGGCTGAAACATGGCTGTAGTCATGGTGAGTTGTGCAGATATGGCTGAAACATGGCTGTAGTCATGGTGAGTTGTGTAAACATGGCTGAAACATGGCTGTAGTCATGGTGAGTTGCGCAGATATGGCTGAAACATGGCTGTAGTAATGGAGAGTTGTACAGATATTTATTTAATTATTTTATTTATTTATTTATTTATTTACTTACTTACTTATTTATTTATTTGCCATTTGTTAACCAGGTTGGTCTGGCTAGGCAGGTGCCCTTTTTTAGCAGAGACCCGAGGAGAAACGCTCAGATTACAATAAAGCATTTTTACAATCAAAAGGGTATTTACATATACAATCAAATACAGCATTTAAAATATGCAACCAAGAGAAGGTAGCATACTGCATAGATAGATAATTGTTTATTTTCTTTTAAAGTATGGCAAGGCAAAACAAACAAAAAAGTTAAACAAAGAAATAAACAATTATGTTTCTTACAAGCACAGGAAGCTGAAATGAGAGATCAATACTTTTGAGTGGGAAATGTTGACTTATTCCTTAGTATAGAGGGGCATACAAGTCTTGGAGAGAGAGTGATCAGTGTACAGAGTGGAGTGAACGGGAGGGGTATGGAATCAAAGCGGAGGGAGAGATTGGAGGTAGAAGTATAGAGTGAAGATTGGGGGGTAAAGAGGGAGGCAGGGTCACAGAGCAGGAGAGTCTAGATGTACAGATAGGAAAAAGGTAACAGTGGGAAAAAAGTGGCATTAGGTGGGGGAGGAGAGGCAGAGTAGTCTGGGATATTGAGACAAGGGGGGAGGCAGTGTAGGTAGGGTTCAAGTAGAGTCTTTACAGGGACAGTTCCAAAAGTTGAGCAGATATTCCTTTATGGTATGTTTGAACTTCCACTGAGTGACCCCCCCCAAACCTTTTGTATCAGAGGAACATGGGATAGATGCAAATGATCCTTATGAACATCAGGTGCTTCAACTAACTGGCGATTCCAAATGCCCATGACTTGTTTTGTCATTTTAATGGACAATTTCAGGCCAATAAAGCCAAACCTCACTAGCTGTGGATATGCATATTTCGGCCTTGTTATGACCTCATCAGCACAGCACAAGCAGAGTGTTTGACCAAGCATTAGAGAAACAGGGCTGTTATATCCAGCTGATGTCCATTATCACTAGGGTCACTGCAAAAAGATACCAACCAACTAAAACAATAAGCAGGAAGGTCACTGAAAAACCAATCAGTAAAAACAAAATGAAAACTCCAGCAAAGCTAGAACTTCCACTGAGTGACCCCCCACCAAAACTTCTTCTATCAGAGGAACATGGGATATGCAAATGATCCTTATGAACATCAGGTGTTTCAGCTAACTGGCATTTCTGAATGCCCTTGACTTGTTTTGTCATTTTAATGGACAATTTCAGGCCAATAAAGCTAAACCCCACTAGCTGTGGGTATACATATTTTGGCCTTGTTATGACCTCATCAGCACAGCACAAGCAGAGTGTTTGACTAAGCATTAGAAATACAGGGTTGTTATACCCAGTTGATGTCCATTATCATTAGGGTCACTGCAAAAATATCCCAAACAACAAACTAAAACAATGAGCGGGAAGGTCACTGAAAAAACAATCAATAAAAGCAAAATTACAACTCCAGAAAAGCTAGAACTTCCACTGAGTGACCCCCAACCTCTTGTATCAGAGGAACATGGGATATATGCAAATGATCCTTATGAACATCAGGTGTTTCAGTTAACTGGCAATTCTGAATACCCATGACTTGTTTCGTCATTTTAATGGACAATTTCAGGCCAATAAAGCCAAACCACACTAGCTGTGGATATGCATATTTCAGCCTTATTATAACCTCATCAGCACAGCACAAGCAGAGTGTTTGACTAAGCATTAGAAACACAGGGTTGTTGATCCTTAGTAAATCACCCCACTGGTACAGCTGTAGGTTAGGTCCTCAGCCAAGTGTCCAAGACAAGTCCTCCAGCACCATCTCTGTGAAACCAGTGCTTTGTGTCCCTGCTCCAAGAAGCTGACACACACACACACACACACACACACACACACACACACACACACACACTTTGAGATTTGTTTTTCACACACACAGACACACACACACACACACACACACACACACACATGTGCACGCAAGTGCACACACACACACACACACACACACACACACACACACACACACACACACACACACACACACACACACACACACACACACACACACACACACACACACACACACACACACACACCTGGGAAAGGCTGGCATAGATACCGGCTCTACCAACTTTGCCCAGAATATAAGGTAGATTCACTGCCATCAATCAGTTACTATAAGGCCCTTAAGTGGGTACCCAATTATACTGAGTGAAATTAATATTAATACAATTGGTAACATTGAACAAATGGGTCTATATTAGCTTGCCAATATGTATTTTCAGCAAACACCTCTTCATTGACCCATTTTCAGCAAAGATCACTTCCACAATTTGCTGAATTTTCCAAGGTCAAGGAAACAATAACCCAAAAGCACAACTGACCCACAACTAACTAAACAAACCTACCAAGTGGGAGGCTTCACCCCCCACACCCCCTAATGTGGGGGGCTGCACCCCCCACTCCCATAACTATATATATATATATACCAAGTTTGAAATCACATTTCAGTGGGGAAAAGGGCAAAGTTGTGTAGTTGGCCAACTACTTCATTGTCCTTGGAAACTTCAATGAACAGCAGAAGTGATTTTCACAGAATACAGGTTGATGAAGAGGTGTTCACTGAAAATCCATTTCGGCTAACTCATATAGACCCGAGCAAACAGTCAGACTTTCAGGAGTTGCAACAGTTGCTACCAAATAAATATATGCAAATACTCTCAAAGCTTAAACATTTTCTAAAAGGACCAGCCATAATGAAAAGTTTAACTATATTTAATAATAAACAATAAAAGAACAACAAAATATTAAATATCTATTTACAGTAAACACCAGAGTTTCAATCACAGGAAATATTAAAAATAACAGAGCTGGAAAGATTCACACAGTAACAGAAAAACAGTACTTAACTAATCTCACTATATTTTCCTGACTAATCTAAAGAGTTACTATTCCCTGGTACACTTACTACAGCAAGGCAAGATGAAGTAGGCGAGGGATCCTTCAGTGTCAGGTTCCGTGAAACACACTGCCTGGTCTGACTGGGAGACTTCACAATATAATATCTAAATATTATTTCTGGGATAGCTCACAGGATGACATCACATCTGGTCATCTGACTCTGTTTCCCACACTATCACCAACACTAGAAGCTGCAATGATTTTAGCATGTATGTGTTACCATACACACAGACAGAGCTTTGCTCAGATCAGCTGCAGCTCCTGGAAGTCATAAAACAATTTCAAATCTCTACCCTTCCAGAGTAGCAATTAGCTCCCTGCCAGAGACAATAAAGAAGGCTTCCTAATACTTGGTTTCCCAGGCATTTTGTCGTTGGCTGCAACCAGAACTGTAAGATACAATCTTTATGGCCTAATTTAATTTCAGCTATTTTTCAAAGTTAGCTGAGACTGAGATTAACCTCTTCTCTTCCAATATCCTTGTTAAAACATACACATTTAATTCAGTTACAATACAGTCAGAACCCACTATTGGTACATTTTTAACACAGGCACTAATACAAATATGTTTTTAACACAAGCATCTGTACAAATCAGTTTGATATTCAAATAACATACAATTCTTTAGTAAATTCTAACTGGCTGTGCAAGCATATGTTACACATCCACTGGTCTGCTTCTCCTGCCATAGCTGGCAATACCTCACACCATCAAATCCATCATAAGTCTTTCCATGGCTTTGCATATGAGACTGATTGGACATACAGGTCTGTAATTGCCTGGGTCTCTGGAAGGTTCACCCTTAAGCAGGGGAATGATGTAAGTGTTCCTATGCAGGAAGTAGTGTACCTCACCTGATGAGTTTTCTGCACATACTATGGCTTCTGTCCTCCCTTATGGAGGGGAATAACTGAAAGTCTCCTATACAGAATGGACTGTACCTGTCCTGGTGGTTTTTTTTGCATGTACTATGGCTTCTGTTATGCAGGGGAATGACTGAAAGTGTTCCTATGCAGGAAGGACTGTACTTGTCCTGGTGGGTTTTCTGCATTTACTATGGCTTCTTTTTCCTCCTACAAACATGCTGGTTGACTGATACCCTGTATCTCTCTCATACACACACACGCGCACACACACACACACACACACACACACACACACACACACACACACACACACACACACACACACACACGCACACGCACACACACACGCACACACACACACACACACACACACACACACACACAAACACACACTCATTCACTAGGACTTTTAGCTATGCACCATGCTTACCATAATACTCACTTAACTGCACTTAGCAGGTGGAAGAACAGAGCATCACATAACAAACGCATGATTTGCAACTACGTAGCTCAGTTAAAAAAATGCTAAGTTGCTGACTGCAGCTTTTATGGGGGTGGGGTAGATTCAAATCCTTCAACTACATAAAGAGAAAGCAGTATTTTAGGTAAAACATTTACATGGCACCCCAAAGAAATGTTTTAGGTAAAACAGTTACATGGCACCCCAAAACAGTATTTTAGGTGAAACAGTTGCATAGCACCCCATAGGCATGCTGATTGTTGCCCTGCACATTCCCACAGGCATGCTGACTACAGACCTGCACTTTCCTACAGGCATGCTGACTGTTGACCTGCACCTTCCCACAGGCATGCTGACTGTTGCCCTGCACCTTCCCACATGCATGCTGACTGTTGCCCTGCACCTTCCCACAGGCATGCTGACTGCTGTCCTGTACCTTCCCACAGGCATGCTGACTGCTGTCCTGCACCTTCCCACAGGCATGCTGACTGTTGCCCTGCACCTTCCTACAGGCATGCTGACTGTTGTCCTGCACCTTCCCACAGGCGTGCTGACTGTTGCCCTGCACCTTCCCACAGGCATGCTGACTGCTGCCCTGCACCTTCCCACAGGCATGCTGACTGCTGTCCTGCACCTTACTACAGGCATGCTGACTGTTGTCATTAACCTTCCTACAGGCATGCTGAGTGTTGTCCTGCATCTTCCCACAGGCATGCTGACTGTTGTCCTGCACCTTCCCACAGGCATGCTGACTGTTGCCCTGCACCTTCCCACAGGCATTCTGACTGTTGCCCTGCACCTTCCTACAGGCATGCTGACTGTTGCCCTGCACCTTCCTACAGGCATGCTGACTGTTGCCCTGCACCTTCCTACAGGCATGCTGACTGTTGCCCTGCACCTTCCTACAGGCATGCTGACTGTTGTCCTGCATTTCCTACAGGCATGCTGACTACAGACCTGCACCTTCATACAAGCATGCTGACTACAAACCTGCACTTTCCAAAAGACGTGCTGACTGCTGCCCTGCACCTTCCTACAGGTACGTTGACTACAGACCTGCACTTTCCTACAGGCATGCTGACTGTTGCCCTGCATCTTCACACAGGCATGCTGACTGTTGCCCTGCACCTTACTACAGGCATGCTGACTATTGTCCTGCACCTTCCCACAGGCATGCTTACTGCTCTGTGACACACATAAGCCAACACATCCACACAGCAACCACTCTCAGTCATATGTACATCTATACTTAGGTAAGAAAAACAGGTGCATGTGACAGTAGGTGACAGTAGGCTCCATGTTTTAGGGATATCCTGCAGGACTGTGTAAGTTCATTTCTGTTGGAAAGCAGCATTCACCTGTTTCTTATTTTACAGGTACCCAAAATTAACATAGCTCTTTGAAATCCAAAGTTGTAATGAAATATTTTTTCTTATTTCCAAGGTATCATGCTGGTACTTTGAATATAAAACTTACTTCTGAAAAAAGAATACATTCTGAGCAAAACGTGTCTAGAAGAAAGGAATGGACAACCTTCTCAGCACAGAATCTAATTAACGTGCTTTTCATACCTCCCCTGCCCCAGCCTTTAGTATTTCTATACTTTTTTATTTATTTGACTTCATTATTTCATTGCAGTAACTAATCTAAAAGTCATTATAAACTCATAATAGAAGCCAACAAATATTTTAATTTAGCTAAATAACTCCATCTGCAGTCCCATTTCAATGCTTGTAAATATGTCATATTCAAAGACATTTGTTTTATTTTTGTCTCATTCTAAAAGTAATTGCTATTCACAAGCTTTTCCATGGAAATTACTGATTTAAATTGCTATCAATCATTCAGTATATAATTTCACCCTTATTTAATTGGCAATGATATTGTATCTTCTTAGTATGAATTTATCCACACTTGCATAGCTGCAGACAAGCAGAATTAATAATGGTTTGTATGGAATAATGGAGTGACTCTGTGTGTGTATGTGCGTGTGTGTGTGTGTGTGTGTGTGTGTGTGTGTGTGTGTGTGTGTGTGTGTGTGTGTGTGTGTGTGTGAGTGTAGATGAACTCATGCAGGAGTACAAGTGTGCATGAGTCCATGACTACACACTTCTAAAATATTTATGGAAATCAAGATTATGCAGAATTATATCTGGGCTTGTTTGTGTCACATGGCTGTATTCTTGCACGTGTTTTATTTGATAGTTTGCATCTTGGCATGCATTTCTGACTGCAATGTTAATAAGGTACATTTTGATGCAGAGGCATTTGCAGGTGTATACATGTGGCTGCATTCCTGTTGGCAGGTGTTGTGTGCACCTACTGTAAGTCCACATTGCTTGCCACTGGTGCTCCATGTAGCCTTGTTATAAAGCATCTTCCTGTTCTTTATTCTCGACACAGAAATCCCACCCCATTGCAGTTAAAAGCATTTTAGGGATCGCTACTGTTTGTCATGTGCTCTTCTGCTGAGTTTTGTTGTTGATATTTTGGACTTTTGCAGCTTATTTTTTACAGTTTCTATCATACCTCTCAACTGTACAGATTTTCACAGAATGTCCAGATTTTTGTTTTATATTTTTGGTCTCAGCACAGTTTTACTTTTAGGGTGTTAGGACAGGGTGTTAGGACAGGTTCCCTTTGACATCGGGGGGGGGTCCTTTTCAACTATTATTAGAGCGCCTAGAAGTGATTTGGCAGCTGAAACTCTGTTCATACAGACCTCCAGGTCTTAATGACAGAGTAAGTTTAGCTTGCATTTTGAAACTCAGAAGTATGCAGAGGTAACTTTATTATTTCTCATTTTTATTTTTCATTTATGACTTATTATTTTTTATGTTTTACTTCTTATTTTTCGTCATTAAATTGGTTCCATTTATTATGTTTCGTTTTTCTTGGTTTTAAACATTTTATGTTTAGGCACATTTTCATTGATAATTTTTTATTTCATTTTGGTTAGTTGTTTGACTTCAAAACACAATCTGTAAAGATCTGACTTTTGTATGTAGTAGCTCTTTAAGAAGCTTTGAGATCAGCTTTTTCCCACATATTGATGTCAGCGAGTTTTAACCAGTTGGTTGGTCCATTCAAATGTACCATGTGTTGTTAATTGTGTATTTAAGCAGTTTTTTTACATTTGTTACCTTTTGATGTTTGTCTGAAGAAGTTCAGTTTTCTTGAACGAAAAGTGGATGTTAATAAAACACTTAATATTGGACTCTTTGCTGCTGGTTCTGCTGACGTGGATTTTGTTTTATTCATCTTATATTTTTGGTCTGTTTTGCATAAAATTGTGGCTTTCTAGGAAATTAGTGGCAAATCACAAAAGACTGAAGTTAGAAAATAATGACGGACATTTGAGTTTTAGACTTCATACCCTTTGTGAAGATATGTGAAGGCTGCCAGCCTAGCTAGATAATATTTTGTAGATAATTCTGTCATTTGTAAATATTAATGTAAGCCACATGCTTGTTCTCTTTGTTAAATGTTGAACTTCAAAAGTGTAACCAAATTGCAATTTGCTGGAGGAAAGCTGATAAGTCAAGCATTGTATAACTGTTTGATCTCAAAACTCGGAGCCGAGATGTCTAGATGAAGGAATTCTTGCTATTGTTTTGAAACCAGAGTTACTTGCTAGAATTTCCATGTATAATGTCTTTTATTGCTGTAGCTTCCTGGCCAGGTGCAAGATCAAAAGGGCTGTTAAACTCTAAGTTTCTATTAGCCTGAGAACCAGAGAAAAAATGATGCAATCTGAAATGAGTCAGTAGTACTGTGCTCTCAATTTAAGGACAGAGAGACTCAAAGCATTTAGAATTTGTTTTCCAAACTGACAACATCACCAGTACTATCTTGCTCTATATGTAAGTTTATTTTAGAACTGTGTTTGCTCTTAGATATAGCTAGGAAATAGGAAGATTAGACTAGTTGTTTTCTTTATTGATGTCAGAACTATTCTACTGTATTATTTTAAGCATTTTTTGTGATCTCTGAACTCTTGACTAGCATTGTGTAGTAAGAAGTATTGTCTTGTGTTTTTATTATTTATTATTAAATATTTTTAAACATTTCAACTGTGGCTGTTTTGCTTAGAGATAATTTAAGATCTAGAGTATATTCCATGTATGTAGTGATACTGGCCAAGCCACTCCAATAAGCTTTGCTGTTCAGTCACACTCACCATGTGGATAATAATATAGCACAGTAATAATTGGACACCTTTTGATAAGGGCCTTATTAGAAGCTGATATTAGTGGGTTGGTGGCAGTGATTACTACCTTATAGCCTGGCAGGAAGGAGCATAACTGGAGAACCTGTGTCAGCCTTCCCCAGGAGTGTCTGGGTGTTTGTATATAACTCATATCTTAAAGTGTGTGTTTATCTGTCAGCTACTAGGGCAGGGACACGAAACACTGGTTGGACAGAGAGGGTGCTGGAGGTTTTAGCTTGACTACTAGGCTGAGATCTACACCCTATAGCTGTGCCAGTGGGTTGTCTTATTTGGGATCTAGCGAGAAAGGGAGAAACCAGCCCCAGACTGATTGTGATCTCTGTGTGCTCTTAAGGGAAATTGTACTTTACTGTGCATGTATTTGTTATCCTTTCCAATGTGGATGCCCCTCACTGGTGTTAGTGGTGAGGATTGAGGCTTCTTGATCGCTGGGCCAATGCATGGACATCACACCCTTCAGAAAATTCATATGAATGCAAAACCTGTTATTCTATCAACTTTCTAAGTTTGTAAGAGCAATATTTAAAAATTGCCCTATTTGTACCACTTTTTTCATGGCTTTGTCTAGATTTCCTACTCTAAGAGGTTGAGAGGTATGGTTTCTATATCTTAGTGTGAACATGTTCCATTTTCTCTGAATTTGTGCAGCCTCAAATGTAATATGTATGCATGTAAGTATATATATATATATATATATATATATATATATATATATATATATGTGTGACAACTTATCAAAAGTGATATCCATTGAATGGCAACTGATCAAGTGCAATTTGTCTATTAACAGCCAACCAAAAAATTGTTTTTTGCAGGAGGATAGCAAGGCTCCTGCACCTCCCATGTGGGAGTTGTACCCCCACACCCTCTGCTAATTATGCATACCAACTCCAAGAAGGCACTACAGTGGGAAGATGGCAAATTACCTTATCCCTATTGTACTAAGATCTTACTCACAACTACCTGAATGTTTGATCAGCTGATGTTTTATCAGCTGTGCTAGTAGTTTTCTGAGTTCAATGACTGGTCATTCGATAATACAGAGACAGGGCTGGGAGCAAAGAGCCCCAGCATCAAAGGGTGTAGGGAGGCACAACCTTCCTGCAAGAAGAATTGTGCTGCAGTATTTTGTGAGATCTTGAACTGGTGAAAATTAGGCTTGCAAGTTGGAATTTTACTTTGTTTAGATGCTTCATTTACAATATTTTGCATCTTGATAAGGGAAGATGCGATGTTTCATTGTAAACCAACAGATTATAATTATTACACCAGTCAGAGGGAAGGGGGCAGAACACTGGATAATAAGAAATGGGTGGTTAACAGAAACAAAAGTAGGAAGCTGTTGGAACACTGAGTCAACTCTGATACAAAGTTACTTTTAGATTCAGATAGGCTGAGGCTCTGATACAAAGTTAATTTTAGATTCAAATAGGCTGAGGCTATGATACAGAGTGACTTTTAGATTCAGATAGACTGAGGCTGTTATAAAGTTACTTTTAGATTCAGATAGGCTGAGGCTCTGATACAAAGTTACTTTTAGATTCAGATAGGCTGAGGCTCTGATACAGAGTTACTTTTAGATTCAGATAGACTGAGGCTCTGATACAAAGTTACTTTTAGATTCAGATAGGCCGAGGCTCTGATACAAAGTTACTTTTAGATTCAGATAGACTGAGGCTCTATTACAAAGTTACTTTTAGATTCAGAAAAGCTGAGGCTCTGATACAGAGTTACTTTTAGATTCAGATAGGCTGACAGTACACTTGCTCTTTTTGCTTGATTTCATTTTGGGGGACCATCCTCTTCTCAGGGCTCCAGCTCATCCCCCACCCCAAAATGCATCGTAGTTCACAAAAAAGGCTAAGTTTATCACACTGATTCAAACTTGGTAAGTCTAATGACACATTACCTACCTCTCAACTGTACAGATTTTTGTAGAATGTCCAGATTTTTGCCAGATATTTATGGTCTGTTTCACCCGAAATTATGGTATTCTGGAAAATCATTGGTGAATCATTAAAGACTGAAGTCAGAAAATTTATTTTTCAGACTTCATACCCTGCATAAATGCTAATGCAAAACCTGTTAGTCTATCAAATTTCTAAGTTTGTAAGAGCAATGTTTAAAAAGTGTTCGTATTTTAGCCTTTTCCCCCATTATTTATGTCACTGTCCATATTTCTTGCTCTAAGAGGTTATGAGGTATGGAATGGCTTTTCTATGAATGTGTTACTTCTCAAGGAACCTCATAAAGGAAGGTATTATAGTTAAGTGACTGGCAGCTGAAGAAAAGGGGGGTGTTTGTGCCCTAAAGAGCCATTTACTTCCTTTTGATTCTTTTTTAGTTTGATATTTTGCTTAATTGAGTTCATGGACTGGTTATCACAGACAATTTTCCATCATGACATGGGCAACAGATGACAACACATTACAGCAGTCCATAAATGAGCTAACATATGAAACCGTATGCAGTACATGAAGCCAACACTTACATTCAGAGACACACAGTAAAATATATGCTTTATTACAAGTGGAGTCAATACAACATGCAACAATTATTAGTTTTTCACTTGTCACATTCCACAGTTTAGAGATGGGAAGCAAGACACTCAAAGGGAGCAAAGCAGAGAAAATAATCCTGGGCAGGATGCCAATCAGTCACACATGCACATATGCCCACACCCATATGGGAAATTTGGAGGACAGACAATTCACCTGTGTCATGTGTTTAGGATGTGGGAATAAATTTGATCACCTGGCAACAGCCCTTCTGGACATGTGCTTACAAGGAGATCACAAGAACGCCTCTCAGAAGGCACACCATCTGAGAACTGAACTGGAGTACGAAGTGTTGTGAAGAGGTAACTCTAACCACTGACCTGCTATGTCATTGCAAACAATTAAATTATATATGCAGCCCAAATCGTCAGAGGCCACCCCCCTCACTCGAAAAATAAGATTAGTTTTACTTTAGAAAATGTTGTGTCAATCATGTCAATCCCATAACAACACTTGCCTAAGTACTAAATGAAGATGAAATTGGAGAACAGCTGAGAGCAAAACTGTGACAATGAGCATAAGAAAAGCACTGAGAATTTTCATTTTAAACTGTCATGATGGGTTCAGCTGTATTTCAAACAACACTTGAGTGGGCATGTCATAGTTTGGGCCAGCTAGTAAAAAAATATCAGTTGTCATACCTTTCAACCACTTAGAGCAAGAAATCTGGACAATGCCATAAAAACGGGGGTTGGGGGGGCAATGGTCCAAAAAATAGGTACAGTTTTTAAATATTGGTCTTACAAACTTAGAAAGTTGATAGAATAACAGGTTTTACATTAACATGATTTTTTTCTTAATGGTATGAAGTTTGAAACTCAAACCTCTATCATTATTTTCTGTCTTCGGTCCCCAATGATTTACCAGTGATTTTCCAGAAAACCAAAATTTTATGATGAACAGACCAAAAATATGAGGCAAAAATCTGGACATTCTGTGAAAATCTTTACAGCTGAGATGCATGCCAGTCGTCCATTCATTCATGTAATCTAAGATAGGTCAAGGTGACTTCAGTTCAACTCTCCATATGGATGAATATGACACTGCTTGAAATTTATGTGTGCATTTACTTGTTTTATAATGCATGGAATACTATGATTCTGTTAAAAAATTTTGGAACAGATCAACTTTGTAATCAGCTTTCTGATGTCAGCAAGGTATTTAACATTTTAACAAGCTTTTGTTAAGTAACCCCCACCACAGTTAAACCTTAACAGTGATCACCAGCCACCTCAGAACAGCAGAGACCTTTAAAAGATAGTAAATACTTCATTTGACTAGAAAAGAAAGGCTGAATGAAGTGTTTAATGTTTTAAAGAACCTTGTACTTCCTGACACTGCTCTGTGGTAGCTGATGTCTGTGCTCTAGCATTTACGGGTCTGACAGGTTTCAAAGCTATCAAACATTTAGCACACTCCTACACATTTCTTCTTTAATTATTGTAGTATGTGGACACAGGTTAAGCTTCATGCACTACAAAGAATTATGAGATGGCGTCTCTCATCATAACCCAGTTTATTACGTGTTCTTGACATGGACTTCAAGATTCACCTTTCAAGCTTCACCCTTGATGTGAAGTCATAAACACATAACAAAGTGGTTATGATTGGATACCCGATCATAATCATTTGCATTTAGAGCAGATAGCTGCACTGGGCCACAACAAATGTTTTTCAGGCACAAACTGTTTATTATTTTCAGAGTAATATCACAGACTGCACATGCAATGAGATAAACAGTAAAGCTATAAATTTAACAAGTAAAAGTGAAAGAAAAATCTAATATACCACACCTAAAACAGGGAAGAATGGGGGTGGGGGAACAGAAGGCAGGGAAATGGAATGCTTTACATATACTTGCTACTGGGCGGCAACACATCTATTTCAAAATATTACTTCTGTCATTTAAACCCACCCAGACATGGACATGCTTTTTATAGAGCTTGATGATGGACAGGAAGGAAGGGAAGGGGTTGGTGTTCCCATCAGGTGGTGTTGGGGGTGGAGTTACCCTGCAGCACTCTGTCATTCTTACTTGACTAAGTTGTAATTGAAACATGCATTTGCAGCTTCCCCTATTTAAAGTGCTGCCTAAACCATTCCTATATTCTAAGCCTTTTGGTCTAGGTGATGACAATAAATGGTGCCAGGACCAGCCCCACTAGTTAACAAATAAATAAATAAAAACTGAGGTGGAAAAGGCTTTGAAGCCTTTTACAGAAGGAAGTTAGGACATATACTTCGCAACTGATCACCAGAAAGGTTATTAGTTCAACATGTTTTATGGAGAAGGACTTCTGCACCAAGGCTGTGCCTTCAGTCCAAAAATGGTACATGATACAGCTAAAGTTCTGTTCCTGTTACCCTGCACTGGAAATGCATGGACCTTGTTAGAGTGTGCTCAGCAATATACTAAGGTTGAAAGTAACTTTGCTGCAATTATGCAACATAAATAAGGTATAAGATCAAGCTTGCTTAAATGTAGAAATAGAGTTTAGTAATATGTAATCAGCATCCATACTAAATTACCATGGCTTGGAAAAGGAATCTGCTGAATGGACATTTTTCCCTTACAGACTTAAAAACAGGATGTATGCAAGAGCAAAAATGCAAAATCTGCTTTTAAAGAATGGACAATGACACTGTGACAATGTATTTCCTCAAAAATATGTTTTTCTGCATGGAAAACAGGACATGTTTATCAGCATTGGCACAAGAACAGATGTTCGTATACAAAGATCCAAATAGAATACAGGACGTTCACACTGTCAGAAAAGCTGGTCTCTTACAATGTGTTTCCTCAAAAACATGTTTTTCTGCATGGAAAACAGGACACTGTTATCAGCATTGGCAAAAGAACAGATGTTCTTATACAAAGATCCAAACAGAATACAGGATGTTCACACTCTTAAAAAAGCTGGTCTCTTACAAGACATTCTTAAACAAGGAAGCTTAGTATTGTTTCTACAGGATGAGCAATTCTCCAAAATAGAATATCAAGATGAAATGTATATGTTTATGCATGACTAAAAAGTGTATATAAAGAGCTGTATAAATCCAGTTATGTTAGAGGTATGGTAGGGACTCATTTGTCCTAAGGTAAATGTTATATCTCTCACATCATCTGTACTATATGAGAAGTAAAGTTGGAACAGTACTTTAAGCTGCAACGTTGTTCCATTTGGTTTATTATAAAACGTTATTTGTTACTGCTCTCTAAAGTTGATGCTGCAAAGTATATTCTCTCATCAGTGTATATTCTGCAAGTTTCTGTATGCAACAGACTGTGAATGCAAATATAACCAGACTTTGAATTTTAGCAGAATCCAGCCAGCAAGACTGAGTGTCTTAAGAACACTTCAAATCCATCACACCAAGCAGTAAGCAGCTCCATGTAATTTATTCACACCATATCTTTGCATTTGAAGATAATAGTGAGCCATTTGAAGTAATTGGTGAACTCAAAAACAGGGGAAGGCAAAGATGGTGTGACCAACCACCAGCAGAAAGAGCTGTGTCAGCACCACCAGCTCCTGCATCTATGCTTGTAGTACCAGGATCAAGCACAGGTAATGAGCAAAAGGCACCAACATGCTTCTTTTGTAAAAAAATAGGACACATTAAGCAAAATTGTGATCATTACAAAGCCTGGCACAAAAAGAAGGAAGAACAGGGAGTGTTTCCAAAAAGAGAGCAAACAAATTTACAAGAAAAGTCAGAAAAGCAGGATTATGTACAAAAACCTTACAATATTAGTAAAAACAGTTATACGAGCCATCAATATACAGGAAAAGGGAAAGTATGCCCAGTAGATTTTCAAACAGTTTCATTTGTAAATCCGAAACATTTGATAGAACAGGCAGAAGGAATATCTAGGCAACAGTTAAAAAAAGAGATTGAAAAACCTAAATATGTAGATCATTCAGACACAGAAGAAGATGACAAACAAAAACATGAGGTGTGTCATATTGCATTTGATAATAAAGGAGAGGATGAGTGGATTTCCTTACAATAGGGATGTGCCCCCCCTACTCTGGTATCTTTCCTGACTACCTTTAAAAAGGGTCGAGATGGACGACCACTGATTGATATTTGGGTAGAGGGGTCACTGTGGAAAAATGTCTTAATAGACACAGGAGCAGCAGTATCTGTCACAAACAGACAGTTACCAGTAAATCCTATAAAAAGGTTTGCATTTCAGCATTTAATGGCACAGGATGCTATGCAGTGAGTAGCCAAAATGTGGACATAAAGTTTAGTCAAGAGGGACAAATATGGAAGGGTGCATTTTTAATGCATCCATCTTGCACAAATACCATTATTGGTATGGACATTCTAGGACCTTTAGGCATAGTAATTGATTTACCTAATGAAATTCTGTGGATGGGAGACAAACAACAAAGAGAGGAAGAGCAAAATACAGGTTGCTATGCAATCTCTACCTGACAAACCTGAAAAACCTACAGGCTATATAAATACAGACAGTGAGGATGTATGGAAGCATTTACAACAGCAATTCCCAAATCTATGGTCCAAGGGTCCCAGTGATTGTGGGAAACTAGAAAGCCCAGTAGGAATAGGAAGTGATCAGGACTATATACCACCTTTTCAAAAACAATATCCTATTCCTAGGGAAGCAGAAGAACATATGGAAAAATGCATTGCAGAATGGGAAAGAAAAGGGATTATACAAAAAGGCAACAGTCCTACAAATTCACCAATCTGGCCAGTTAAGAAAAAAGATGGTAGTTATCGTCTTGTTATTGATTTACGAAAGGTTAATCAATATACCACTCCTAGAGCACACTTGATTCCAGGAGTCCCAGAGTTGGCTGCACATATTAAGCCACAAAGTAAGTGGTTTACAGTAATAGATTTAGCAAATGGCTTTTTTGCAGTGCCACTCAGGAAAAAAGATTGGCCAAGATTTGCCTTTACATTTAAAAACCAGCAATATGTTATGACAAGGTTACCACAAGGGTTTCAAAACAGTCCAGTTATTTTTCATCAGACAGTAGGATCCATTCTACAACCTTTGGAAAAGGATGATTCAGTAATACATTACATTGATGATATTTTAATTCAGTCTGAAACAGTAGAGGAGCATGTACGGCTTCTTAAGAGAGTTTTTCATACTCTACAGCAAGCAGGGTTTAAGGTTAAAAGTGAAAAAATTCAGTTTATGACACAAAAAGTTAAGTTTCTAGGTACTATTATAAAACCAACATGAAGATCTCCTTGCCCTGTATGTGTACAAGGCATTTTACAAATGGAAAAGCCACTGACTATAGCAGACTTACATAAATTCATGGGAATCATGAATTACAATAGGGAAGTTATAGAGGATTATGCAGCCGTGGCTGCTCCCCTATACAAAATGTTACATGAACAAAAGAACTCCACCTTTTTAGAGTGAGGATCTCATGAAGAGGAGGCATTTTCACAGATAAAAATAAAACTAGCACAAGCTACAGAACTAATAGCGCCCACTCCAAGGTTACCATTTGTGTTACAAGCAGCAGCAGGAAAAAAAACACTGTCTGTGGTACTACTACAGGAATGGCCACATGGTAGTGACAACAGAATGGAAAAAACATTATGCCCAGTCACTTTCTTTAGTAGAAAGATGACTCCAGTGGAATTGGGCTACCATCCATGTATACAGCAGTTATTAGCCATTTACTGGGGTATTAAACAAACTGAATATTTGACCGTATTTTCCAGAATTATAGTACAAACACCACATCAATCTGTAAACGCTTTGATAGACAGTTTTGAAATGAATAAAATTACAGATGGTATTAGTCAGGCAGTCTTTGCAAAATGGATGGCACTTTTTGGAATGAAAACTGTTACTATACAGACAGGGGATAAATACCATTTGTCAAACCATATGGGATATGAAGGAAAACAGCATAACTGTTTAGAAAAGATAATGTCACCTGAGGTGCAATTTTTAGCATCTGATTTTGATCACTTTAAGCCATCCATCTTTGTGGATGGAGCACGATATTGGGACCAAGGCAGATACTGGACAGGATTTGCCATAGTTCCAGAGAATCCACAACTGGGTTCTCCTGAGCTAATCAAGTTACCAGGGCATATGTCAGCTCAAAGAGCTGAACTGGAGGCAGTATTGTATGTGCTAAAGTATTACAATCCTATTAACATTTTTTCAGATAGTGCTTATGTAGTAAATTCTTTAAGACTACATATGGAAACCTGGGTAAGACGAGGATTTGCGGATAGTGTAGGTAAACCATTACGGCATGCTGAAGTATTAAAAGACATATATAAAGTTATAACAATTTCAAAACAACAAGGACAGTATAGCATCTTAAAAGTAAAAGCACATCAAAAGCCAACCAGTGAAACTTACAGATTAAATGTGTTAGCTGATATCTTGGCCAAACAAGCAGAACAAAATGGAAAATAACTTCCAGAATATGAGTATGTCAGTGTAGAAGTTAGTGTCTTAAAAGAGCTAGATAAAGAGTCAATAGAGAAAGACCTTGTAAATATACAAAAACAACAGGGCTTAAAAGAAGAAACCGATCAGTGCAGATTGGCAGGTATACCACCAAAGGAGTACTATGCATACACAACCTCCAAAGGGTTACAGTTGCCATATGTACCATTTCAGTTGGCACGCCAGTTGGTCAAGTTAAATCACCAAATACTGGGACATATAGGAACTGATAAGTTATGGGCAGTTGTAAAAGAAAAGTATTGGAACCCAAATTTAAAAAAGGTCTGCAAACTGATTATAGAAGAATGTTTAATCTGTCTGCAGGTAAATGCTAAAAGCAAAAGGCCTCAGTTACATCGAGTACAGCCAGTGGATGGGCCATGGTATGCAGTTCAAATAGATTATGCAGGTCCATTACCAACAACAAAGGGAGGTTACAGATATCTTCTAGTAGTAGTGGACATCTTTTCAAAATGGGTAGAAGCAATTCCTACCAAAACCATGACAGCAAAGGCAACAGCAGAAGCCTTATGGAAAAATATTTTCTGTCATTGGGGAT
This sequence comes from Protopterus annectens, assembly GCF_019279795.1. Lineage (NCBI taxonomy): Eukaryota > Metazoa > Chordata > Ceratodontiformes > Protopteridae > Protopterus > Protopterus annectens. The sequence goes on from NC_056739.1 coordinate 46,118,643, forward strand.
GGCCATGGGTCATAGAGTCAGACAATGGCCCACAGTTTGTTAGTGATCTCATTAAACAAATGTGTAATTTGTTAGGCATACAGCAAAGGTTTCATGTACCATACCATCCACAATCTAATGGCATTGTAGAACGTATGAATAGGACATTAAAAGAACGTCTAAAAAAGGCATGCTTGGAAAAGGGCAATACATGGGTACATCATCTGCCTGGTATTTTAATGGGCATTCGAGCAACACCAAACAGCAAAACAGGTATTTTCCCATATGAAATAATGACAGGCCACAAAATGCCCATACAATTACCATTTGATCCAGATTTACCTAATGGTAGGCCCATGCTAGAAATTAGCAAACATCAGGAATGGCTAAAACAACTTACTAGTATATGTGACTATAATGCAAGGGAGCAAGCGTTCCATCTATGGAAAAAGGTGCCAATAATACCAGCTGAAGAAAACCTTCCCTGTGGAACCAAAGTATTGGTAAAAACATTCCAAATGGAAGGACCATGGGATAGCAATTGGCAAGGCCCTTTTGAAGTAGTGGAACAAATTGGACCATTAGTGTACAAAATCAAAGGAAAAAAGAAAAACAGAACAATGTTGGTACATAAAGATCAACTAAGAATGATAAAAAATAGTGAACAATGTAAATCTGATTAAATGTATTCTTTTGTAGGTTTCCAACAGAGAAAACCCTAATGAAATTGACATGGTTTAAAGTGCATCCCTTTGGAAATCCATTTTCGGATGACCAAAGGCAAAATGATTCAACAATGGAATTTCTATTTAAAGGATGTTTTTTTAAATTGATAATAGCTATCATACTAACTATTATTGTATTGCTTAGTATTAAATTATACTTACAACCTGTTAATCAAACTGTAAAGTTACATAAGAGAGAGAGTAAAGAAATGTGGAAAAATGAACAAGACTGGTCACCATCTTTTAACACTTTTTTAGCAAGACAATGTTGGTATGCAAAAAGCATGAAGGTTTCTAATTGTCGGGTATGTAGTTTAATACCAAAAATAACAGGGGTAATGCCTCTAATACCTATTCCACTAAATTCTCTTAGTACTTGGAGGGTATTAATAAATGAAACAGGAGATCAAGTTATAAATGTACAATTACGTAAAGCAAGAGTACAGTTATCTGCTATAGTACAGGGGATCACATGTTTTCAACAAAATGGAACTGTTCCAGTGGGTAATAGCAATTGTATTCAAACAATTGAAATGATAAATTTTCACAACCACATACCAGTACGTGGAGTATTTTCTCATGGTTTTCCTATTTTAATACCAATTAAGGGTCAGTTAATATTAAGTGACACAGCAGTATTTCATTTTTCACAAAATGACAAAAATGACTGTAAAACTAATATTACATGTTGGAGAAGTAAAACAGATAAAAACTTTACAGTTGTACATGATAAAACTCCTACTATGGGGCAAGTAAATGGCAGTCTGGCAAATAGCAGTGTTGCTCTATCAGATGGGTTATATCACATCTGTGGTAAATATGCTTATAAATGGTTACCAAAGGGATGGGATGGCACCTGTTATATAGGATTAGTGGTACCAGCAATGCATCATGTAAAAGAGTTACCAAAAGGAAACATTAGAAATACAAAAAAGAAAAGGGATATATTACCTGTAATTGAAAGTCCAGAAAATCCAGTAGACACCTTAGATACATCACGTATATATCATCAAAATCTTGATTATATTAAATTAAAAGATATGGATTTAGGAGATGATGTAATCTCTGGAGCAGGTATTTTCCCTTGGTATGGGGCTGCAAAAGCCATCTGGGAACTGAGAAAACTATCTAAACTAGTTGAGTTATTGGCAAATGCCACTTTCAATGCAGTCCTTGACATTACTGTCGAAATAGCAGCAATATGAACTATGGTTTTGCAAAATCGAATGGCATTAGATTACATATTAGCATCACAATGGGGTACATGTGCTTTAATAGGAGAACAATGTTGTACATTTATTCCAGACAAAACAGAATCTGTAAAAGCACATTTAGAAGTGATTGCACAAGTGTCTCAACATACCAGAAAAAACTGGAATGATGACTGGAGTGAATGGTTTAGTAATCTATTTACAGGATGGACAGGAAAAATCACTGTATTTTTAATTTCGTTTATTGTTATTGTAATGCTTGGTTGCATATTATTTACATGTATTAAAGTCTGCTTAGCAAAAGCTAGTCAAGTTACTGTTGTTAATTGTCATAATGGAAAAGTATTACCAAATAATGCTGAATTTATTTCTCTAGTTTAAAATAAAAAAAGAGGGAATTGTTAGAGTGTGCTCAACAATATACTAAGGTTGAAAGTAACTTTGCTGCAATTATGCAACATAAATAAGGTATAAGATAAAGCTTGCTTAAATGTAGAAATAGAGTTTAGTAATATGTAATCAGCATCCATACTAAATTACCATGGCTTGGAAAAGGAATCTGCTGAATGGACATTTTTCTCTTACAGACTTAAAAACAGGATGTATGCAAGAGCAAAAATGCAAAATCTGCTTTTAAAGAATGGACAATGACACTGTGACAATGTATTTCCTCAAAAATATGTTTTTCTGCATGGAAAACAGGACATGTTTATCAGCATTGGCACAAGAACAGATGTTTATATATAAAGATCCAAATAGAATACAGGATGTTCACACTGTCAGAAAAGCTGGTCTCTTACAATGTGTTTCCTCAAAAACATGTTTTTCTGCATGGAAAACAGGACACTGTTATCAGCACTGGCAAAAGAACAGATGTTCTTATACAAAAATCCAAATAGAATACAGGATGTTCACACTGTCAAAAAAGCTGGTCTCTTACAAGACATTCTTAAACAAGGAAGCTTAGTATTGTTTCTACAGGATGAGCAATTCTCCAAAATAGAATATCAAGAGGAAATGTATATGTTTATGCATGGCTAAAAAGTGTATATAAAGAGCTGTATAAATCCAGTTATGTTAGAGGTATGGTAGGGACTCATTTATCCTAAGGTAAATGTTATATCTCTCACATCATATGTACTATATGAGAAGTAAAGTTGGAACAGTACTTTAAGCTGCAACGTTGTTCCGTTTGGTTTATTATAAAAAGTTATTTGTTACTGCTCTCTAAAGTTGATGCTGCAAAGTATATTCCCTCATCAGTGTATATTCTGCAAGTTTCTGTAAGCAACAGACTGTGAATGCAAATATAACCAGACTTTGAATTTTAGCAGAATCCAGCCAGCAAGACTGAGTGTCTTAAGAACACTTCAAATCCATCACACCAAGCAGTAAGCAGCTCCATGTAATTTTTTCAGACCTCTTCTGGACAACAGACCCATATTAGTGATCTGATCAACAGTAAGGTAGATTCACAACTTTAGTATGTCAAATACCTTTCCTTTATTGTACGTTATAACATCTAAAGAATGCAGCCTAAATGTATGTCTCCATACAGCTGGAACCAAACTGCTCCTGGGGTAACATTGGTGCTTCAGACGGATGAACCTATAGATAACCTTAAAGAAAAAGGGCCCTGTCCTAACTTACAGTCTAAAGGCAACTATTACGGTCTGGAACTCTCATGAGATGGTCACCTCAATGCATGTACTTGCCCCAACAACTGCCATATACACAACAATAAAGCGGATAAAGGTCATCCATCCTGGTGCATTATCCTCTGCATTGATTGTTTCACTGCTTTTGTTTCATGCCAAAGAAGTTTCAACTGAACATAATCTATTTTAGTGGATGCCCGAGGAGAAAAGTTGCAAGAGGACAGACATATGTTACAGTGATAAATACAAGGATACAGATAAAAATATCCAAACTCAAGAATAAAAATAGCATGCAAAATATTATGTGCAGAAATATAGCCAGCAACCCTCTCTGTGGTAAGAATCTTGCCTTATAGCTCCATGTCCCAGGGTTCGGTCCTGACTTCCTGCAGGCTGTTTGGCTGGAGTTTGCTTGTGCTGACTACATTTATGTAGGATTTCTCTAAGTACATTAGTTTCCTTCCATCTTCCATAAATATGCTGATTGACTAGATAACTTAAAATGTCTATACATTATATTATATTTACCCTTGTGGCTGAAAAGTATCTTTGTACCAGCCCACTTACCTGGTTAACAAATATTAAAAAAATAAATGACAAACTGCTAATGTTTACACCATCAATACATGTAAGAAGATTAGAATGGTAACACAAAATGAAGCTGAGCAGTTTTATAGTCTCCATTATATACAGTATGTCTAATACTAAACATAGCCTGAACAATACAAACAAGGAATAACATATAATATAAACATAAATAAAGGAACTAATGTTTATTTTGTCATACATGGCTACATATGTAGCAGTTCTTTATTATGAAAACTTATTGCAATATAATAGCCTTATCGATAACAGAATGTGAAGTGAACTACAGGCAAATTGAGCTATTAAAACCAAAGAAAAGCAGTGGGTCTAAAAATAAAGAATAATGCCAGAAACGGAAGGGGTGGGGGGAGAAAGAAGGAGGAGAAATATGGAGTGTCAAAGAGATTGCATGGGTGGGATGCAAAGGAAGAGCAAAACAAATGTAACAGCAACTATCAATAGTAAAACGCAGGAAAAGTACTTAGACAAAGTTAGTGGGAGGCTGAATAACTGGATGTGTGTGTGTGTGTGTGTGTGTGTGTGTGTGTGTGTGTGTGTGTGTGTGTGTGTGTGTGTGTGTGTGTGTGTGTGTGTGTGTATGTGTGTAGGATCGCTCGCTCTAACTCTTCATTGTGTGGTCACTTGTGTGCATGTGTGTGTGTATGTGTGTGTAGGATCACTCGCTCACACTGTTCATTGTCAGTGTGAGTGTGTGTGTGTGTGTGTGTGTGTGTGTGTGTGTGTGTGTGTGTGTGTGTATATATATATATATATATATATATATATATATATATATATATATATATATATATATATATATATATATATATATAGACACACATGCACACACACACACACACACACACACACACACACACACACACACACACACACACACACACACACACACACACACACACACACACACACACACACACACACACAGTATTAAATTGTGGGTTGTTAAAAGTGCAGTACACTGATGCTGAAGGACACATCATGTACGGCATTACTAACAGCAATGCATACATTTTGCAGGCAGTTATAAGACAAAGCAAAACAATTTCGAGATCAGAAAACATAAGCAGAGTAACATTTTAAGCATAGTACAGTTTAGTACAACTCATATGATTATGGCTACACCATTACATAAGAGACAGCATAAGGCATTGATTATAATATAAATACAGCAACAGAACTGTCAGAAACGATCAAGCCTGCGGGGGATAAGAAAGCGGCCGAATTTCAGTTGTGTGTGCAGGCACACGTACCAGATGTACATGCTGTAATAGACACACATCTGAGTATTATGGAACCATTTAGGGAAGGTAGAACTAACAGACAAGAAGGGAGGGCAGCAGTCTTCATTAAATGTATGTTTTCTCTCTCTCGTTCGTCAAGAGCCGATGAATAAAGCAGAAGAGAAACAGTCAGAGCTTGTTAATATTAAACCCAAGTCACTCATTATAAGGTGTTACTAGCACAAACTGAAAGCCACCACACTAGATATGCATTCATCTGTATTCCTGCTGTCCTGCTGGGAGATTTTAACCTCCACTGCAAGTGGATACTGCCATCATTCTTGAAGGTTTCCAGAAAATGATCACCTTCTGACAGGAACTAATGAATGTTAAAGAAAAAAAATCAGTCTGGACTGGGCACAGTGTATCAAGTCCACACAATGATGTCCTCATTTTCTCAACTCAGTATAATAATAATATACCCAGGCCACCAGTAAGAAACCTGGAGCAGACAATGGATTACCATGTAGGACATATATCACTGTCACTAGTGGGCTAGCCCAACCACTGGGCTGAAAATGGATTTGCTGTAGGTGGCCTGAAGAGCTGTAAGCCCTCCTCACTAGTGACCTCACCCTTAAACATTTCAAGAGTGTCTTATTAAAGCTCTTGGACAATGCATTGCTGTGTGGAGAGCAAATATCAAAGATAAGTGTGGATGGTGGATCTCAGAAAGTACCTGTAGGTGCCTGCCAATGGTGATAAGTCCTGGCATCCCTACGTAGGGATGAGATTAGGAGTTACAGTTGTAATGCGATCTGACCTAGGGAGTAAATATACACCTAAATTCAGCAAAGGCAAATTCCAAAACTTCAGCACCAGTTCCAGTGAAACTGCCTGAGGTGAATACCTGTTAATAAGGGACAAATGACCTGAAGAAGGATTCATTATCACAGCGACCTTTATAACTCTCATTCTTATAAAGGGACAAATGACCTGAAGAAGGATTCATTATCACAGAGACCTTTATAACTCTCATTCTTAGGATACCATCTTTGGCTCCAGGTATGCTAAAAAATTACAGCCACATTCCTAACCTTCCTGAAATAGAGTAGTATATATGTATTCCTCAATTTATGACCTTGGATTCACATTGGGCTAGCTTTAGCTCTAACCATAACACTGAGGTAGCTCTTACTTAGGTGATCTCATAAATGCTTTATCAATGTTTATACTCCTTCTGGATCTTTCATTAGATTTGTCGCTGCTGGCCATCATATTCTGATTCAGCCCTTGAGATCACATTTTGTCCTTTCTGGTGGTCTTCACTCATGGTCTCTCTCTCTCTCTCTCTCTTACCTTCTGAATTGTTTATAGCAGTTGGTCTCAGCAGGTAGTTTGTCCAGCAATCATCTGCTGGAATGTGAGGTGCCACAAAGCTCAATTCTGGCACCTTTGTTGTTTACGGTGTATATGGAGCCACTCAGAGATGGCCTCTGACATAGAGCTACTTTTTATCTGTCTTATGTCTGTAATCAGTTCATGCTTCCCTTCACTGAAGAGTTTATGCCAGACTTTACAGGCCCAGAAGACAGGAGCCCATCATTAGTACATATCAGGAAGTTAATTAAAGTACAACCAAGTGGACACAGAAGTAATTCTGGTTCTTTTCACCATCCACCCATCACATGTTTCTCTCCTTTCTCCACATTATTATACATGAGTGAATAGCTTAGAATTTGTACTGTCAGTCCATAATCTTACAGTAATTCTTATTGACAAATTCACACTTAAGGACCAGGTGTCAGCCGTCTACAAGATCCTTTTGAGGAAATATTTTTAAGAGGCTGTCCTTCCATCACGGACCTTGTAATAGTGATCCATACAGGCCTTTTACCTTGAGGTAACTGATGGAGACCTGAAGTGATTACAAAGGGTATAAAATTCCACAGGAATGCTACTTGCATTTCACTTATGTCTCTGCTGCATGACTTGCAATGGCTGCCAATCACCGCCAAGCCTGTTTTCAAGATTTTCATTCTTGACTGCTGTATCCTACACAGCATGGATTGTGCTGTAAAAAGAGATGTGAGCAGAGGTCTCCTATTCTTTCACATAACTAATGATGCCTCAAATACCCAGTTAAAGGGTTAAACCTTCATCAGCATATAAGTAAGACATGTTGGTGTTATAGATTTATACCCGATATATCCCTCACATGTAGAACAAGCTTGCACTACATGTCAAGCAGAGTAGCACCCTTCACACCTTCAACGTAGACCTAGGTAGTTGGATGGGCAGCCTCATATTCTCTCTTCTGGTCTATTTTGTCTTGCCCTCATTGATGCTAAAGGAAAATTTTGAATAGGGTTTTTGGTTGTCTTGAAATGGTCTGAAGACTGACTGCCTAGTATTTACCTATGAACCTATGAATGTCTTCTCTAGCTAGAGCGCTCAGTTCTTCAAGGAAGGGGATAGTAGTTGTTCTGTGTAAACAGGAGATCGCCTTGCGCTTGTCTTGTCGCAGCCTTCTGAAAGCAGCTACCTTCTCTGCTTCAGGCATGCGACTTTAAATACTAATTCAGAAGATCCGTAACGTTCCATTTATTTAAGAGTCTTCCTAAATCTACTTACAGTTCTATTTTACATTTAATAATTTATTTTAATTACCATTTCTTAATTTTTATAACATTTATGTTTTGGAACCATTATTTTAATTACACTGTCATTATCGTCAGCATTTACACAGACAAAAAAAGTAAAAGGAAGCGAATAAAAAGAAATAAAACATGAGAACCACACCGAAAAGCAGATCATTTTGTCATCACTTTTCACAAATCACTGATTAACTTACTGTGGAATAACTGACCCCCTTAGCAGGTCTCTCTGGCACACACATGCAAAACAGACTGCTTGTTTTAACTATCCCAGCTGAATCACTGAAGGCAGAAGCTGAGAAAATGCATACAAACATACATTCATTTATTCATTTTACAGTCGGGTGAGCTGGACTTTGAGGCCATTTTTAAATAACAAACAGTTATAAATCCATCCTCCATCTATAGCCCCTTTTCCATCACAAACATATTAATCCCTGTTACAGTCTTACATTGTAACATACTTACATACACGATACTTCTAACAGTATATTGTTACTGTTACATTATACTGTTACAATTATCATTTACCAGACTGGTCACAACATCATGAAGAAACTTTCATTATGTACCGCTGGAGGAACAGTGGCATGCAGCTTTTAAGAATAAACAGCATTTTTTTGTCTTTCACTAATTGGGACTGGCACTGAGGTCCACAATGGGGGTACACATCTACGAAATGCAAGCCTGAGTGGGATGAGTGAAAGGAAAGATGTAGAAAAGGAATTAAACGCCTACTGTAGGATTCTACGGGAAGAATATTGTGAAGGGAAGGGCCCTGGGTTGCATGTAGCTTGTAGATAAGGGTGGCCATGGAAAGTCTGACCTGCCAAAAGATAGCAAACAATGTAACTTTTCTTAAGGTGAGGCAATTGTGCTCTGTGTATGGATAAATTCACAGAAATCTGAATCTTTAAATTAATGCAGCCACAGGTGCCTGTACATTATATGCAGATGTTTGTCTTATAAGAGGGAGTCCTTATTTCTTCCTTAATAAGGTAAAGAAATGTTCTGTAGCAAGGTTTTAACTGAATCCACATTGCCAGCAGTTCTTTGACATGCTTAATAAGACACACATTCCAAGGTATCCGTACAGAGTAACATGATCATTCATATGTCCTGGTAGTGTAGTTACTGAAAATCCTGAACTGAACAGATGCACCAAGGAGAGAAAAAGTAGATCCTTAGTCCATTATGAATAATTACTCGAATAACTAATCCAGGTCAGTGGATGGTTTACTTTTCTACAGCCGTACGACCTTTGTCAGCGCACAATAATGTTAGGTCATTTCTAGCAAGATAATATTGACTTTAAGAAGACAAGGCATAAAGTGTTCAAGAAAAAAAGCAAAACACCTTAGGCTCTGCAGAGAATGCAGATGTGATGGAAAAGGAATGGTACAGGGTTTTATGAATTTTAACCCGGAATGTTCTATCCACAGGGTAGTATAGAACCACTGAATGCCTTTGAATCCATGCCAATCGCTTAAGTAACCATCACCTGAGAAAACGTTATATGCCATTATTGACAAACAGTACTTTATTTTTTAGAGTACAATCCATGGATTTAAAAATTCTATGTGTAAGGGAAAGCACTTAAGTTCATTATTTTTTACTAAAGTCATGGCTAAGGAAACCAATGAGGAATTTGGCCATATCAGCGGGGGGCTTGGTGGGAGATCCTCACTGCCGCCCATTAAGGAGATTTTCTTCATATACCCCTGGTGAAAATTTCTCAACAGCCATACAGGTATCCTGACTGGTTGTAAAGGTTACTAGGGAAGCACTCTGTTTGATATGTATTTAGAGTCCATTCCAGAATCCATTCTGTCTTTATTAAAGAAGACAATTTTCACCAATGTGTTTCTTCAGATGAGGAAAGACAGCTTTCTCCAGGATTCTGGAAACATGAGAAAGATTTACCAAGTCAAAAAGAAGGACCCTTGTCAGTCAATAAATCCAATCTCAACTACTCCAGCTTATGGCTAGCTGCACTGAAGGTTCCACAACCATATTCAGTAATAACTTAGAACTCTCTAAAAGAAACAATTAGCAGCTGTAGAGGAACACAATCATTGTGCCCTCAAGGAAAATTTAATTTGGCAGTAATACTGGCACTTTCTGACTAGATACTCTAGTTAGCCGATAGCCAAAGTGCATAAAGGAATAATCTGCAGACAGGTCATGGACAAGCTGTCCTTCTGAGGATTACTGTCTGATATTTAACATATGTTTCATCTATGGCATTATATGCAGAGTAGCATAAGAAAGGTAATGGATAATATCTAAAGCAATCCATACAACAGGGCTGCCATCAGGCAATAGTATAAAGATAATGGACAGTATCTGAGGCAATACACAAATCAGCAATGACACCAGGCCATGATAGAAAGGACACCGGGATTATAATAGACAACAGCAAGTTTACTGGGATCCAAAAACACAAATGAAATAAGCGACTAAATCAAACAATAGGCAACCTCGGTGAGATCAATAAGCGTGCCAGTCACTTTGTCCACCAAGCGGAACACATTTATTGTGAAGAATACGAAATCAAAAACAAAAATAAATCGATTGAAGTTAAGCGCTTTCAGTCATAACATGAATGTTTATGTGAAAATTGTTCTGAAGAAGCTCATATTTATGAGTGAAAGCGCTTAACTTAAATCGATTTATTTTTGTTTTTGATTTTGTATTCTTCACAATAAATGTGTTCCGCTTGGTGGACAAAGTGACTGGCAAGTTTACTGGGATAGCTATTCACATACGAAGGATGACCCCGGGCTGTGATAGGAAGGATACCAGGATTATCACAGCTACCAGAAAGTATACCGGAATAATAAAGCACATAACAAGAATGACCCCAGGCTGTGATAGGAAGGATACCAGGATTATCATAGATAGCAGGACGTATATTGGGTAGCAATGCACATAACAAGAGTGACACCAGGCTTTGATAGGAACAATACCAAGGTTATCAAACATAGTAAGAAGCATATTGGAATAACAATGTACATAAGAGGAATGAAACCAGGGTATGATAGGAATAATAACGCAATTATCATAGACAGCAAGAAGTACTCTGGGATAAGCATGCACATAACAGGAGTGGCACGAGGCCTTGATAAGAACAATACCAGGAATATCATAAAGAACAGGAGGTATACTGGGATAGCAACGGATATAACAGGAATGACACCATGCTGGGAGAGAACTGATACCAGGATTATCATAGATAGCAAGAAGTATAATGGGACAGCAATACACTTAACAGGGACAACAGCAAACCATGATAGAAATGATGCAACAAGGATCATCATAGTATAAAGTATAACAGATAACACCGCACATAACATGAATGACACCAGGCCACTTTTGGAAGTACAGCAGGGGTATCATTGATAGAAGGAAGTCTACTGGGATAGCAATGGACATAACCAAAATGACACCAGACTATGAATGAAATGATGCCAGGATTGTCATAGATAACAGTCGGTATGCTTGGATAACAATGCACAAAACCAAAATGACAGTAAGCTATGACAGGAACAATACCAGGATTGTTAGCAATAGCAGGAGGTATACATATTTGGTGTGTTGACCCTAGGTATTTGGAGTGTCGCTATGTCAATAGGGAGCCCCAGTTTATGTTTGGATGTATATTCAATAACACTAAATATACAGCTCCATACAATGTATGGGGTCACCATTTCCCCTGCTATATCTTCTTTGGGATGTACAAGAAATCCATAGACCTGATTAAATCCCATGAGGATGAAGGGTGGATGCACAAACAGTGTAGTTGCTCTGGAGAGTTTGTTTCTAATCTTGTAGGGTTTCACTCAGTGGACACAGAGTTCTAATGTAGATGTTTATGCTCACCTGACATAGCACCTCCATAAAATATAACATATATAATGAGGGTTCACAGAACTGCTATTTGAAGTTTAATTTCCAGAGAAAATAAAGCTTGCAGTGCAAAATCCAATACTCATCCAAATATTAGTCATTTAGGAATTCCTAAAACAATCATAGAATAAAAGTATCACTTTTGGTGAACATTAGAAATGCCTGTTTTTTAATTAACTATCATCAAAACTTTAACATATGTATGTGTGTTGCTCATATCCTTAATGTCTGATCTGAAATAACATTTTTTATCGTTTAAATTAAATGTAAAGTTAAAGAATGAATGGCATGGAATTAATGTACCTGCTGCCCTGTTGTTCCAGTGCTTACCTGCAGATTTTAATTATACTGTCATTTATAAAGACAATACAGAAAGACAATGAATGAGCATCTGTTTATTCAGAAAACTAAGAAAAGTCAGTTTTCCATTCAAAGATATGCATGCTTAAGAGACAGGCAGAGGTGATGAACCGGTGATACACTTTAACACACCTGCATGCTTCCAAGTTTGTAACTACTAATTTCACATAGTCATAGTTTATGTGACAGTAGCTTATTCACATTTCTCTACTGTGGGTGACACATCCCTTTGCATGAGACTGAAAAAAATTTGCAAACTCATTGTCTGCGAATAGTTTCTTTTAGACTTTGAATACTTAATGCGTATGAAAAAAAAGAAAATGAAGTCTGCACATCAGCAATACGCATGTAAACAGGAACTCAAATCCTAAGTAAGCAATCACAGCATGAGATGTAAAAAAATAGACTGTGTAAGGACTGCTGCCCTTTCCATGGACAGGACAAATATACCCCCACAGTGAAGTATACATCGTGCAGGAACATGGCTGCAGGAATTGATTGAGGGTAGCTAAGTATTACAATTGCAGTCGCTAGGATTTTTTTCAATCACAGTGCTGGCAATGTACATATTGGTATATCAGTAGTACAGGACTTTTTTACAAATATAGAAGTAATAAAGATAGTTATCTATAACATATCTAAATGATTTGTCTGCAGGAACATTTACAGTAATTTCATAGTGGCAGCTGTAAGCAGTAAATCACCAGAAGGGTCTTGCAGCCGTTATGATTGTAATGATGACGATTGCTTTTGAAATCCCCAGACGTGATTATGTAGAGATGATGCAGTGCAACAGATAAAAGTATCCTTTACATCTTCATCTCCAGTTTGTCTCCTTTCTACATAAAGCATTTAAGAACACTAAAAGGGGATGAAATAAAAAATGTTCAACACTAGTATTACATATAAAAGAAGACACCAATTTGCTACTCAGTCTTAATTCACAAAAGTCTTACCCTAAATTATTCACCTCACAGAATCAGTGGTGAACATCAAAATATATAGTTATTAAGGACTGATGGGAAAATGGAATAAAACTAGTTTTCAGAAGGTTTATGATAAAATTTTGTACTTTGAAAAAAAAAAATAAAACCTTTCATCTGAAACAGAAAAAAATATCTTCCTGCTGAAAGTCTCTAACATCAGTAAGAAATAAATAAAAGGGTATTTAGTATGGAGATGTTGTGTATTTGGAATATATTCCTTACTAAAACTCTGTCTACACCTGGAATCTTTCAGAATGCTAGCTTAAAAGTATTATTATTCTGACGTGTTTTCCTTTATCTGTGCCGAGATCACTTCGCATGCTTCTTTCCATCCCAAGCAAAAAGAAATGCGCGCAATCAGCGGCAGAGTCTGCCTTTTACTACAGTAGACGTAAATACATTTGACATGTTTAATACACTTTGCATTAATAATCTTATCTGCATAATATGGAGTCATTTACAGATTTGTATTGTTGTATTTACTTTATTTATATAACCTGTTAATAAATAGACATTATACAATGACTGCCCATTAACATTCAAAAACGAGCATGCTGATTGGTCAGCTCAACCAGTGTGCCCATTGTAAATCGAGCATATGCCAACAGACAAAATAACTGGTGACCCAGACTTTCTTTTATTAATATAGCTTGTGACTTTTTAACTTTTCTTGACCACAAAAATAAAAAAAAAGAATACAATTTGAAATCTGGACAGTCTGGAGGTACGAGAGGGTCTATATTAGAACATCGAAGTTTCAAAACTTCGAATGTTCTAATATCGACCCCCATTCACCAAAAGCTGAAAATATCAAAGCAACAGAAAACCAAATTTTTTCCTAGGGAAATACTTTGGTTGTCCGTTTCTGTTGCTTCAGTATTTTTAGCACTGTGGTGGAAAGTTACGGGTCAGGTTCAGGTAAGTGTGCAATTGAGTGCGAGTTAGGTTAGTTAGGGTTAGGGTGTGAGTTAGGTATGTATGCAATTGTGTGTACGTGACGGTTAGGGCAGGTTAGGTGAGTTAGGGTTAGGGCGCGGGTTAGGTATATGTGCGATTGTGTGGACATGAGGGTTAGGGTGGGTTCGGTGAGTTAGGGTTAGGGCGCAGGTCAGGTAAGTGTGTGACTGTGTGGAAGTGAGGGTAAGGGCGGGGTAGGTGAGTTAGGATTAGGGCGCAGGTGAGGTGAGTGTGCGATAGTGACGGACCTTAGGGTTAGGGTTTGGGTTAAGGTAAGTGGATAGTTAGTGGTGTTTGTATAGTTTAGTGTAGGGTTAGGTGTAAGATTTTAGGTGTATGTGTGTGGATTGCTGTTTGTTTGGTGTGCTTGTGTTGTGTGTATGTGTTGTGGAATAGCTCATTTTTTCCCCTAGGAAAAAAAATTTGCTGTTCTATATGTTCAATGTTTTCAGCTTTCGCTGAATAGGGGTCGATGAATCTTCGATGTTCTAATATAGACCCGGTACGAGAGAGAGATGGGACAGAGAAAATACTAGGAAAATCAGGTACAGTATTCAAAATGAAAGTGATTTCCCTGATTTTCCTTGTATTTTCTTCATCCCATCTCTCTCATACCTCTTAAGTGTCCCAATTTCATATTTTATAAAAAAAAAATAAAACAATTAAGATCTTCCTTTCTCCATTGCTTCTGTTTCAAAGCACTGATGTATGGTGTAAGCATGGGAATGTAAACCCCATACACAGAAAGCCACAGCATATAAAAACAGAGCAGAAGAACACCAAAGCACCATTTATACTAGGGCATTACTTAAGAAACGTGAGTCATTTGTTTTTCTTAAATGTCATTGTATAATAGGAATAACCCATGGCTGAGTATGGGTAATGCTGATTTACCCATGGTTGGCTTTATTTGGTCACACACGCTTTGCCCTCATGACTAAACCACACCAACCGTGGGTAAATCCAGCATTACCCACAGCCAGAAGTGGGTTATTGTTATAGCAAATAATTGATTTAGCCCTTTTTTCCTATCGTCCTGCATCTTTGGTCATGATGCTGGATATTTTCTTGTCCTGTGTGTGTAGTATAGTATGTACTGCTGTAATATAATGTGATGTGATGATCACAGATGTGTACAACACAAATATTACATCACAATCATTGTACACCAAGGCTGTTTTTGTGATTCTATGTGCATTACGATGTGACCTCGCAGTGTCACATGTTAAATTCCACTGCTGTATATCGGTGTCAGAAACATTATTGCAGAAAGATGCCATGACGTAAATAACATTAAACATGTTATTAATAATATTTGGAATAGTTTGTGATGTAAGAAGTGATAAAACAAGGGGCAGGCATTTAACAGAAATTAGCTTAAAATCATCAAAGACTGTGGAAGCAAGCAGAGAAAACAAAATTATTAGCACACTTTTAAAAGAACTTAATGAAGAAATGGGTCTGTGTAAGATAAAATATGAGTCAAATAAAAAGTCAAATGAAAAATTAAGTAAACTATATGACAGAAGTATTGGCTACAGAAAAGATACTCGAGAAAATGTACTGTACGAATACAGGAGACAAGAAAAAAATAGATCATGGAATAGAAATTCAGTCCTAATCTAGTAAGTGCAAATTCGACAATTAAAGAAGTAGCTGTCCTATATTTAATAAAGCTTGTAAAATATGAGCTGAAAGAACATTTCAAAAAACGTAAAAAGGAAAAGCAAGTTTTTTTCAAAATAACCTTCATGCTGTTGAGCACAAGTATGAAAAGAAACAGTCTGGGAAGTAAAAAGAGCTGGTCTTATTATTATTATTTTATTTTTATTATTTTATTTACATTTGTTGACCGTTAGTCTAACTGGATACATGTCCATTTTCAGTAGAGGCCGGGGGAGAAAAGCTCCAAGCAGACAGGTAAAGACATTGTTATACAATAATAATATAGAAAAGCTGTAAACATATACAGGTAATACCACTATTTGTGATATTTGCAAAAGAGGATGATCAAGAACAAATTTACAATAAATGAAAAAGTGTGATTTTTTTTTGTAGGACAACATAGTACAGCAAAAAGGCCATTGAATAATTAGCAGTAAAGTACCCCGGAGAATAGAGATACAAGGGATAGCAGGAATGTGTGAAGGTGGAGAGATCCGTCAGAAAAGGCCATAGAATAATTAGCAGTAAAGTACCCTGGAGAATAGAGATACAAGGGACAGCAGGAATGTGTAAATGTGGGGAGATCAGTCAGAACAGGCCATAGAATAATTAGCAGTAAAGTACCCTGGAGAATAGAGATACAAGGGACAGCAGGAATGTGTGAAGGTGGAGAGATCAGTCAGAACAGGCCACAGAATAATTATCAGTAAAGTACCCTGGAGAATAGAGATACAAGGGACAGCAGGAATGTGTAAAGGTGGGGAGATCAGTCAGAACAGGCCATAGAATAATTAGCAGTAAAGTACCCTGGAGAATAGAGATACAAGGGATAGCAAGAATGTGTAAAGTACCCTGGAGAATAGAGATACAAGGGACAGCAGGAATGTGTAAAGTACCCTGGAGAATAGAGATACAAAGGATAGCAGGAATGTGTAAAGTACCCTGGAGAAGAGAGATACAAGGGATAGCAGGAATGTGGATACAAGGGATAACAGGAATGTGTAAAGGTGGAGAGATCCGTCAGAAAAGGCCACAGAATAATTAGCAGTAAAGTACCCTGGAGAATAGAGATACAAGGGATAGCAGGAATATGTAAAGGTGAAGAGATCAGTCAGAAAAGGCCATAGAATAATTAGCAGTAAAGTACCCTGGAGAATAGAGAATAGGGGGAGAGATCCGTCAGAAAAGGCCACAGAATAATTAGCAGTAAAGTACCCTGGAGAATAGAGATACAAGGGATAGCAGGAATATGTAAAGGTGAAGAGATCAGTCAGAAAAGGCCATAGAATAATTAGCAGTAAAGTACCCTGGAGAATAGAGATACAAGGGATAGCAGGAATATGTAAAGGTGGAGAGATCAGTCAGAAAAGGCCATAGAATAATTAGCAGTAAAGTACCCTGGAGAATAGAGATACAAGGGATAGCAGGAATATGTAAAGGGGGAGAGATCCGTCAGAAAAGGCCATAGAATAATTAGCAGTAAAGTACCCTGGAGAATAGAGATACAAGGGATAGCAGGAATATGTAAAGGGGGAGAGATCCGTCAGAAAAGGCCACAGAATAATTAGCAGTAAAGTACCCTGGAGAATAGAGATACAAGGGATAGCAGGAATATGTAAAGGTGAAGAGATCTGTCAGGGTTAGTGCAGGGGCAGAGCCAGTGAGTTTTAAAACGTTCTTTGAGATGTTTTTTAAAAAGATGTGTGGAAGAGAGAGTAGAAAGTTCACTTGGAAGCTGGTTCCAAGCCTTGCCAACTGTGTTAGCAAAAAGAGAGTCTCCAGCTTTGTTTTTAGATTTAATAGTGGAAACTAGAAGCTTATCAGCTGAGACAACAGTAGTAAGGTTTTTGTAAGGGGTAGTCAGATTATTGAGGATTGGGATATTATTAGGGTGGAAAAGTATCTTTTGGGTTATAGTAAGTTGATGATAGAGTAGTTGGTGCTGCAGTTCTAACCATCAAAATTGTTTGAGGTTGAGACAGTGGTGTGTTCTAAAAGGGTTGCCGGTAGCAAATCTGGCTATGTTATTATATAGCTAGTGGCAAGTTTGTTAAGGTTGCTTTTGGAAAGGTTAGTATAAATGGCAGAAGCATAAAGCAGGGTAGAGATCAGATGAGTTTGGGCTATAGTGGTTCTGGCTGTAGGTGTAAGGAAGGGTTTGATTCTATACAGGGAACCCAGTTTTTTGTTGACAGATTTTATGGTAGTGTTGATATGATTGTCATAGCTAAGGTTGTTGTCAATGGTTATGCCTAGGAGACGGGTTGTGGTATCAGGGGATATGGTGATTCCATTGTTAGAGGTTATAGTGAAGTGAAATTGTGGTGATTTTAGAGTGGGAGTAAAGAGTAATAATTTAGTTTTGCATTCAGGAGGAGGCAGTGTTTCATGAACCAATTTTCAACAGTATGAAATACAGACTGGGTGAGGGTCTGCAGTGTGGTTGGGGACCTAGCAGAGCAGATTAAAGTAGAATTGTCAACATACTGAATGCAGGTGGCTTGAGGAATTTTAGTATTTAGGTCATTAATAAACATTGAAAAGAGAAGAGGGCCTAGGATGGAACCTTGAGGTACTCCAATGTTTATGGGGAGGGGAGTTGACAGCATATTATCCCAAAGGACTGCTTGATAACGGTTGTCTAAGTAGGATTTAAACCAGAGTAACGCCTGTGCATCCAGTGAATGGGCTTTTAATACCTCTAAAAGCAGATTATGGTTGACCATATTGAAGGCTTTTGAAAGGTCCATAAACAAAGCGGAGGAAAGAGTGTTATTTTTACGATTTTTGTTTATACAGTCAGAAAAGGATAGCAGCGCAGTTGAGGTACTATGGAATGGTCTGAAACCATGTTGGCAGTTGGCAAGCAAATTGTTGTGGAGAAGATGATCAAGTAGTTGTTGGTGGATACATTTTTTCCATTATTTTAGCTATAGAAGAGAGTAAGGCAATAGGTCTAAAGTTGGAAATGTCAGTTGATATCCCACATTTATGTAAAGGAATGATGTGAGATACCTTCCATATAAGGGGGATTTTACTTTCTGAAATAGTTCTATTAATGATAGAAATAGGGTAGGCTATAACTTTAGTTGCAATTTGCAGGTATTCTGCTGGTATACAGTCAGCAGAGGGGGTGCATGGCTTGCGTTTTAGAAGGAGGTTACAAATGAGGGATGTAGGAATTGGTTGTATGTGAAAAGAAGGAATAGAGTTTGATGTGGTATTAGGTGGGAGGGAGCTGGTGGGTGGTAGAGAATTATCTAGAGTTTGTATGGCTTCAATAAAGTAGTTATTAAAGGAATCAGCTATTAATTTAGGGTTATTTTGGGTGATCCCTGATGGGGTGGGAGACTTGGTATGACCTGGATGAAATAGTTTGTTCATAGCTGACCAGAAATTTTGTGGTTTTTGTTTGTGGGCTTGTTGGAGGTGAATGTAAAAGTTTCTTTTATCTAGTAGGATGTCTTTTTTGTAGCATTTCTTAATTGTTTAAAGTAAAAGTGATCAGAAGGGCTTTTAGAGGCCCTCCACTTGGCCCAGATTTTATTTCTTAGGAGGATTTTTTGCCTTGTTTGTTTTGTGAGCCAAGGGGCAGTTTTGTTTTTTATTCTGGATGAGCGATGGGGGGGGGGGGCGTGGAAGTCTAGGATTTGAAGGAATTTAGTATTAAAGTAGGTAACTGCTTCATCAAGTGGAAGATGAAGCAGTGGTGACCAGTCACAAGCCTTCAGTTCTGTTTGGAATTTCTCAGGGTGAAAGTTTTTTTTTTTTGAGCGGGAGGTTTTAAAAATAGTAGGATTGGGCCTATGAAGTTTTTGTTTAATTATATATGTAAGAGCATGGTCACTGATGTCATCAGGAAGGGTTCCTGGTTTATAAGTAGTAGGATGATTGTTTATGAGAATCCAGTCAAGTAATGTTTCCTTACCACTTTGTTTGTGGATTCTCGTAGGGGTGGTTATCATTTGTGAGAAACCAAAAAGATTTATGTGGTTAGTGGGATTTGGGGACCTACAAGTAGACCAGTCTATATTAAAGTCGCCTAAGACAATGGTTTCCTGGGGTAGGTGTATAGATAGGCTACTAAGTATATTTTCCAGAATACTGATATTGTTTCCTGGGGGAAGGTAGGAACAGATTATGTAGATGGATTTATGGTTATTGATTTGAAGTTTGGCTGAAAGGGTTTCTGCTGTGGGGTTTGTGGGAAGTGGCACATTGAAGGTTGATAGTTGGAGTTCTGATTTATAAAAAATGGCTGTTTATTTACTTTTTTATTATTTACTTTTTCCGATCAAATTAATCTCAATAGGAATGTCTATTTTCAGAGGATGCCTGAGATGGGATATCATACTGACAAGGAATTTAGCCAGGATATTGGAAAACTAAAGGCTAATAGGGTAATTATAAACATGACAAATATGTTATGCTTAAATAATTTTGTACAGATCTGAGCACTGTAAATATCTGAATATCAGTTTGGTTATACGGTTTAAATATGTAAATAAAATATGTGTTTATAGGCACTTACTACTCCATTGATCAGTGAGGATTTGTGCAAGTCTTGTCTTACAATCCTACTTATCCCTTACATTTTAGCTATGAATAACCCATATATGAGCAGTACACTTACATATTGTCCCTACCCATGATGGAGATAGGTGCTAAACCAGGCTCACTTTTGCAGTTACCCATTCATTCATTCATTCATTCATTCATTTTAGGTATGATTAGTGAAAGTGAGGTACTTTGCCTTATGTGGAGAGGGAGGTGATTCCAAAGACCATATTCTCTTTGATGCATATGTATCAGTGGCAAAAGTACTGTACTAGCTTTTGATGCAGAAGGCTGTGGGTTCTTTCCCCACACTAGGTAGAATTATTGCTGACACTGCAATGCTGTATATGGGGACACTATACTCCTTAGTGTGAGGTCCTTTGAGATTTTAAACTGAGACCCATCTACTTGAATTGGTGGTAGCTCAGGTAGATTAAAATATCCCATGGCGCCTGTCTTAAAGAGTGGGGTTCCTTTATTTAAATACAAAAAGAACTCTCATTTTCAAAACATTTAGATATTTACAAATATTTGCAAATATACAGGTGTACAGATATACAAATCTGTTTATATATATTCATAATTTCCTTTACAATCATAGAAAATTTTCATTGCTATTACACCCCACTCCTTTTTCTATAGCCACCATCTGATTTTACGTAATATTGTTGATAAAATCTGTTTACCATGAAATATAATTTCATATATTCTTTCATCCCATATAAACCATATAACTTAAAATACATTTTTATCTATTCTAACATCTTTACTTCTATTCATATATCCATATTTAATCATATCCATGTTTATTTCATCAACTTATTTTATATCTTTGAAAAGGTTTTCCCCATAACTTTTTTACTCTTTTACATTTCAAAACATGTGTACCAAAGTTTCTTCTCATTGACAATGTAAACACATTCTATCATTTTTCTTTTTATATAGAATACTTCCTTTTACTGGCAACTTATCTATTAGCATTATCCACAAAACATCTTGACAGTCTACTATATGATTGCACCATTTGCTTCTTACTTTTATTCTTTATTTTTTTGTGTTCATCTGTTAGCTCTTCCTATGACTTTACATAGTAATGTTTTATCATTACATTATTTTTGCGTTCATCTGTTAGCTTTTCCTATGACTTTACTTTTATTCTTTATTTTTTGCTTTCATCTGTTAGCTTTTCCTATGACTTTACTTTTATTCTTTATTTTTTGTGTTCATCTGTTAGCTCTTCCTATGACTTTACATAGTAATGTTTTATCATTACATTATTTTTTGCGTTAATCTGTTAGCTTTTCCTATGACTTTACTTTATTCTTTATTTTTTGCATTCATCTGTTAGCTTTTCCTATGACTTTACTTTTATTCTTTATTTTTGCGTTCATCTGTTAGCTTTTCCTATGACTTTACATAGTAATGTTTTATCATTACATTCTTTTTTGCATTCATCTGTTAGCTTTTCCTATGAATTTACTTTTATTCTTTATTTTTTGTGTTCATCTGTTAGCTTTACCTATGACTTTACTTTTATTCTTTATTTTTTGCGTTCATCTGTTAGCTCTTCCTATGATTTTACATAGTAATGTTTTATCATTACATTATTTTTTGCATTCATCTGTTAGCTTTTCCTATGACTTTACTTTTATTCTTTATTTTTTGCGTTCATCTGTTAGCTTTTCCTATGACTTTACATAGTAATGTTTTGTCATTACATTCTTATATCATAATTTTATTTTTCTATATCATTCATTTTTGTTTTGCATAAAATTATTTTTTCTTGGCAACATTTTACTTCTTCATTTATGCACTTTTATTCTCTTTTGTACCATGCCACCAAATTTATCATACTTGTATTTATACAATTTTGCTACTAATCTCTTTTCTTTTTCATTTATCCACTTTAACACTTTATACAAATTTAATGAAGCAGCATAAACCACTGGGCTAATTAACCCTAAACCTTCTTCCTCCTTATTTACACACAAAACACCTCTTTTTAATGGATTTAATCTAAAAAAAAATATCTGCAATAGTTCCCTTTCAAATACATGAATACACTTGCTAAGAATGCTATTTTTCCCATCAGTACTGAATGTATAAATAAGCCATTTTTCCTAAATGATAATTTATATGTTCTCCAGAAAATATTTATTATACTGTTTTTTTCCCTTTTAATTCTACTTACATTTTTATTCCCAAATGTTACACCTAACACAGAAATTTAATTCATTGTGAAATATATACCCCTGTCTTTGCTATGTTACCTAAACCTTTACTTTTCTTTTTATTTAAAGTCATCACTATCACCTCTGGACACTCATTTGTACAAATTATTACTTCTTTTACCGAAATTACGTGTTTTGCAATTATTATGTTGTCATCTGCTTATGTTAACAGAGCTAGATTTTGTAACCCTTAAGGTGTTATATTGCCTCATAAATCACAAAGTCTACTGTTATTATAATATTCATATTTATCACTACACAGTCTAAAATCTAATGAAATAATATTTTTATTTCAGTACAGTTAGTATAAGCATATGGCATCATAATTCTATATATTTGTTTTTTCCACTTTAAATTTACAGTGGTTAATCTTCACATTTTTGGTAAAGTTACATCTAATATCTTTACAGTATTTCTACAAAATAGGCTATTCCAGAACATCTGTCTCTCATTTCCCAAATTCCAGATTATATTTCCTCCACATGGTTTATCTGTTTGCAATCCATCTTCATTTGTAAAAATCTTGTGTTTTCTAACATAAGTATAGCTACATCACATGTATTGCACCACTTCAAAACTTTATTCTTCTTACTATATTCTCAATACTATACACGTTTACAGAAAGCACTCTAAAATTTTCATTTTCCATTTCCCTAGACTCATGGTTTCATAAATTCATAGCTAATTCTAAGCCTAGCCAATTTCCTTCCCAAAGCTGAGAATCCAACACTGTACTTTGTGTCTGTGAGACAGCTGCCTTAACCATTTTACCAACCCCCAATCATTACCTGTATGCATTTTCTCTTAAATTTCCTTTTTTATTCTTTTGTACTTATCCATTTAGTTTCTTTTTCTGTATTTTACCCTTTTAGTGATAGAATTATTGTTTTCCCTTTTACTACCTCCTAACATATGTCTTCTTCATCACTTATTTCATAACCTCCTTATATGTCCTCTTAGTTATTTTTCTCATCTATTTTTTCTTCTATTTCTACAACTTTTAAATTTTATCTTTGTTTGTTTTCTTCTTTTTCATTTTCCTTACTCTTATTTTCATTTGTGCAACCAATCCATAAATGTCCAATTTTCTTGCATTTATAACATTTCAATTCAGTTTTTTTTTGCATCAAGTACCATTTCCCCACAAATATAAGATTTTCTTTTGTCACAGTTCCTTATCAAATGTCCTTTTTTCAAAAAAAAAAAAAAAAAAAAAGAAACATATTTTGGATTGTCCCCAGTATTTACCACACCTCTTCCCCGACGCATTTATCATGCTTGGTATATGGATGATTTTTTTTTCTCTTTCTACTTTTAACACAGTACTACAATGCCCAGCCACTAGTCCATAAGCCCATTTTTGTCATAAACATCTGTAATGTCCAGTTCCTATTTATATAAAATTTTCATATCTTCTTTCAAAGTCTCCCTTTCTACCTCTGTTTGAAATTTTACCAAAACCAAAAATAAAAATGCACCACGGGGACTATCAGACAAGTATTTTAATAACCAAACAATAAAACACTCAGCAAGTAAAATTGGTTAAGCACTTTCATCAACCAAAGAATGACTTCATCAGAACACAGCAAAACAAATTAATTAAACTTATATACTCTCCAAATTCAAATACTTAGCTAGTAATTAAAATAATTAATTCTTAAAGCAACATACTCAGTTTATACCATAGTTAAAAACACAATATTAAAATATGCCAATAATAAGTTTCCAGTAATTTTTGTTGTGTTTGAAATTTTACTTTTTGTTTTTTTTTTTATACCCAAAGGAGCTATTACATTGTGCACATTCATACCTGTACATTTCTTTATCTCATTTACTTTGAATCCTTACCACATACTTCCACGTTTCGCTTTCTTGTGTCTTCTTTTCTGTTACTCCTCTTTTGCCTTCGTTTACTTTCTCTGCGTATGTTTTCTTTTCTGTCTCACCAGTATTCTTCAGGATTGTCTCTGTATCCTCCTTTTGCATTATCTCCATAATGTCCCCCCAGAAAATATCACCCTCATTTTCTGGCTCACTCTGCATCTCCATTTTCTTAAATAAAACATCCTGTAACCCTCCCAACTGGAGGGTTGTAATTATACATCCATCACTTGCTGACTCATCTCCATCAAACAGATTTATTTGAAACAACTCAGAATCCTGTACACATTCTCTGGTCTCAATATTTGCTTTCTCCTTCATTTCTCTCACTACTCCATTATCTCCTTCTCACTCCATCTGTATCCCTGTTTCTTTGGGTCACCTCTGTACCTGGAATGGAAACAGAAAGTGCTCCAGCAAAATGTGTCCTACTTGTAGCAATGATGAGTAGGGGAAGTTCCACAATGCTCTGGCCAAATTTCCTCTAGTAGAATAAATACCACCTTAGGCCTCCATTGAAAAGAAGCTACTAACTTAGTGGGACTAACTCAGTCAACAGAGAATGCATAAATAAATAAATAAATAAAAATATCCCTCCAACATATTCTTTCTGTGTTGCAAAATATATTTAGCTCTCTTGAGAAAGTGATCATTCCCTCACTGGACTTGAGAATGTGCAAAATGACAGGGTAGGATCTTTTGAGGCTTTGTACATGAGGCAGGGATGCCCCTCAGTAGTCTGTATGACACAGAGAAGAGGGACAACTTTTTGAGATGAGCTGCATATTTTTTATGAGTGAGGCCCTTGATTTCTTTAGTCAGAAAGCATTGTTGGCATTCAAGTTGTGCCCAGTGTTTGAACAAGTATATATCAAATGGACATACAGGTGCATAGGTATATACTAGGCTAATGACCACTAAGCACTTTATAAGTGTAGCCACGGTATTCAACCCAATTGTGTTTCTATGTATTATGGGTGTTTATTAGGAAGGAGTATGTTAGAAAGTTTCTAAAGGTTATATGGGGAAGTTAGTTTAGGCATTACTGTCTGCCTGTGTCTATCAGAGACATGGAGGCTGGACCTAAGGTGAATTTCAGATTTCCCATCGATTGGTGAAGGTTATAATTTAATAGGGTTATGGATGGACTCTGCTTCACATGGATGGGAAACTGTTGCAGAGCATGGGGATCTTCTGAGACAAATATCTGTCCCACCAACATGTCTCTTTATTTAAATCCTTAGTCCAAGACTTTGGCACCAGTCATTTGTCTGTGTTATTGTAAGATGTTTATGTAATGGGGGAATTTATGATAGTTCCCAAATTGCAGTTATCTGCAAACTTGGTCAGTCAAAGGCCCTTGACATTACCCTTTACCTCTGAGCAGTAGATGGCAAATAGAAGTGATCCCAGCATGAGCTCTGAGATACCCCAGTGCCTTAGCCAAGTCCAGGTAGGTGGTATGCAGGTCAAGGTAGGTGGTATGCAGGTCAAGGTAGGTGGTATGCAGGTCAAGGTACGTGGTATGCAGGTCAAGTTAGGTGGTATGCAGGTCAAGGTAGGTGGTATGCAGGTCAAGGTAGGTGGTATGCAGGTCAAGGTAGGTGGTATGCAGGTCCAGGTAGGTGGTATGCAGGTCAAGGTAGGTGGTATGCAGGTCAAGGTAGGTGGTATGCAGGTCAAGGTAGGTGGTATGCACTGTTTCACCTCATCCATTGCCTTGGTGACCTTCTCAAAGAAGTCCACCAGGTTTAGTATGCATGACCTGCCCTTGAAAGCCAAACTGGGCTGGGTCCAGTGTTTTAAGGATGACTATGTTTTTGTTAATCATTTCCATGATAATTAATTCCATGGCTTTGAAGATTAAATTAGTCAGACTAATAGGCCTTTAGTTTCTGGGGCACAATTATAAAGTAGGATCATAACCGCTGAAGTCCTCCATTCTCTTGGTACAAAGTCTGTTTTGAGTTTATAGTTGTAAAGTAACTCAAGTTGTCCTGATAGGTCATGTTTCAAGCTACTTAGGAGGAATCCTGGGATAGCGTCTATGTTACATCATCAAACTTTTAAAAGTTCAAACGTCATATGGTCGACACCATATGATCAAACTTTTAAAAGTTCGAAAATGTAACAAAAAAAAAAAAATAAACCAAAGAAAGAAAAAACCTAGCTGAATGGTTTAAGCATTGGGGGCAAGTCCCCCTGCACCCCCTACACCCCCACTCTTTAAATATACCAACTCCGAGATCACACTACAGTGCAGAAAAGGGAAATCTTCCCATTCTGCACTGTACGGAGATCTCCATTGAAACGTTCAAACTTTTAAAAGTTCAATCATATGGTGTTGACCATATGATGTTCAAACTTTTAAGAGTTTGACAATATGATATAGACCCCCTGGGATATTATTGGGGCCCACTGAGGGTGTGTTTTTGGCTTTAGTGAGTGCTGCCAGATTCTTATTGCTGCTTATAGCTGGAGGGTTATGCTAGTAGGTACTTCATGGGGGAGGCAGAACATGAGTGGGGCAGGTGAAGTTTGAGCTGAATTTGTTGGCCAGTAAATTCACTATGCCACTCTGCTCAATGAAGGTGGCACCATTGATCACACAGTGATCAGCTTCATGAGTACAGAATACAGTGATATGATCATATCCCTGACCTGGATGTCACCTTTAGTAATAAGCTATGCAGTGAAAAATCACTGTCTTAGAACAGTGGATATATGGTGAGCAAAGGGCAATTCATTGTCTACATAGGCTCCCAAGTCCCTAACTACTAGATCAGTTTTCACTGCGATAGTCACAAAAGACTTCTTGGTTGCCATTGCTTACCATTATACATTTCTTTGCATGTAGTTTTAGTTCATTGTTTTGACATTAGCTTGGGAAGGACCTCTAGGAGGACCTTAATGTCCTCTGAAGATTTTATGGTGGCACCAAATTTACTGTCATCCTACACTAGCTTAGGAAGGACCTCTAGGAGGACCTTAATGTCCTCTGAGGAGTTTATGATGGCACCAAATTTACTGTTATCTGCATACCAGCTCAGCCAAAAAAAATGAACATTAGCTTTGACCCCCAATATCTACATGCCAACGAGGACTGGTCTAAGGACTGAACCTTGGGGTATTCCCCTAGTGGCAGGTCTTTTGGAGGAGGTAGAGCAGCCCATCCAATTTTCCTGGGGTCTATATGAGAGCCAGTTTGCTATCCAGCAGTTTGTATAGGGATTAACATTTACCTGGGATAGTGTATCTTTGATACAAGGATTTGGAATGGTGTTGATTAGATATGTAATCTATATTGATTTGCCCTCATCCATTGTTTCAGTAACCTTCTGGAATAAGTCAACCAAGTTGTCAAGATTTGCCCTTAATGCATCTGAAATGGCTTGAGTCAAGAGTTAGTAGGCTAACTATGTCCTTCTTTATTAGTTCCATAAATATACTATCCAAAGAATTACAGATGATGCTGGTCAGATTCATGGGATGAAAATTTCCTAGGTCCACTGATGTCTTAGCTTTGTGTAAAGGGATGGCAGTTGCTGTTTTCCAATCATTCTGCACAAAGACTGCTTGAAGGCTGACATTGATAAAGAAACTCTGCTGAATCACAGGTGCAGTAGTGATATTTATTGCTGGGATTACGGGGGATTTCTGTATAAGTGCAGTGGGAGAGGTGACCTCCACTGTAGAGATGGAGAATTTGAACATTAATGGTAAGACTGTTGGTTTACATGATGAAAAAGTGGTCCTAAATGAATGTGGCTTGCCAAATACCAAATGTAATGGCTCACAAGTGATAATTTCCAACTTTCTATGAGTTGAAGCAGACAGCTGACTGGCTGAGCATAGAGTTTTGGCTTCCTCATCAATATGAGCTAAATGGAGTAAACAAAGATGTGCAGAGGGGTAGACATCATAAACTAACACACATAATCAGGAATTGAAGAAAACAGCAAGAAAATGACAACATGAGGATCATTCACAGTAATACTTAGAATTGCCAGAGGAGAAGGGAGAACAACTATTATAGAAACTAAGAAATGTCTTGCATTTTAGGAATAAGAGACAATGGACTTGTGCTGCTTGACAGTGGTGCTATGACTACTACTATTATAATAGTAAGAATAAGAATGGCATTTCAATCCCAGCAAATAAGGACAATTATTCAAGCACCTAAAGGATCCCTAATATGACATTTCATTTGAAAGAGATCCTTGCAAGAAGAAACAACCTGCAAAAACCTGTGCACATGCTTTCCTTACAAATGAACCCCTGACTGAGCTGTATTTAAGAAATATATTTCAAAGGCTTTGTAAAAATAGTTCATTATGTTATAAAAATCATGGACAAAGCAAATATCAAGAATTCTGAATGAAACTACCTGTAGATTTATATGCAGCAAATTATAGGCTGAGTAACAGTCATAACATGATTACAGATAAAAAGTGAGGAGGGGAGCTAAGGTACAGAAGACAGTCCACTAAGTGGTATATGTGACTGTATGTACATATCGCTTGGGATTATCCTAATACAGCTGCACACAGTGTAGGAAACAGGGCCATAAAAACAGACACTATGTGGGGATGGTGGGTGTTTCTGGCTTGATTGGTCTGTATAAAACTGAGAGATGGTTGTAAGCAGGAACAGTAACACCACAATACTGGCATAAAGCAGGAAAAAGAAGGGGAACAAAATTATGTAGGACAAGGGAAAAAAGAAGAACTCAAACATAACTATGACCAATGATTTAGAAATCAGCATGAAAACCAATATGTCCTACAAAGTTCTGAAAATAGTTACTCAGGAGATGATTCTGAAGTGAGGATGGACTCTGGAGAATGCAAAGGATGAAAAAAATAGCCAGCTAGTGAAAGAGTAAGAAAAGACAGAAAGAAAGGAAAGTAAGGGAGCCTCAAGGGAACGAAACGGGAATTCTTTGTTTTAACAGAATCACTATCGCTGAGTCTGTAAAAACACGTTTACATTTATAGCACGTTTTTCTGAGAAAAGTAGAGGAAAGATGTTAAACGAAGCAGAACAATGTGAGTGATTTGCCTATCATGTTCCGGGGTTTTAGTATATGTAATAAATATTTGGATTTGCGGCTTGGGCAGAAGAAAGACTAATATACAAATTGGAAGACAGAAGGACTACTACTTAGGTTCCTTAATAGATTTGCTTCAGTGAATGCAGAAGAAATGTATAAATTATTAGAAGCAACAGGAGATTATATATGCATTAAGAGTTAATATATCTGTATTATCATTTGAATTGTATTTTAAAACATGCATATAATAAAAAGACATTAATCCAATGATAAATTTAATGGACTGCAGAAATATGGAACTGCCAGGGAAAGGGAAGAAAAGTTATTTTTGAGGAACACTAGCTGTACAAATCAATTGTTGGGTTATGACCCAGAGTACAAAAATACAGGAGTTTAAAATTCTACAAAAAAATGTACACACCATAAGACACTGTTTGAAATGAATGAGAAAGGGGAGAGGAATGCTTAAATATTTTAATGATGTTTTATATGTAGAAAGTATAATATTATAGTGATTTTACTGAAGTTTTACATGTAGAAAGTATAATATTATAGTGATTTTACTGACATTTGACATGCAGAAACTATAATATTATAGTGATTTTACTGATGTTTGACATGTAGAAAGTATAATATTATAGTGATTTTACTGATGTTTTACATGTAGATAGTATATTATAGTGTTTTACAGATGTTTGACATGAAGAACGTATAATATTATAGTGATTATACTGATGTTTGACATGTAGAAAGTATACTATTATAGTGATTTTATTGATGTTTGACATGTAGAAAGTATATTATAGAGTGTTACTGATGTTTGACATGTAGAAATTATAATATTATAGTGATTTTACTGATGTTTGACATGTAGAAAGTATAATATTATAGTGATTATACAGATGTTTGATGTAGAAAGTATAATATTATAGGTATTTTACCGATGTTTGACATGTAGAAAGTATAACATTATAGTGATTTTACCGATGTTTGACATGCAAAAAGTATATTATAGTGATTTTAATGGTTTTGCACGTAGAAAGTATAATATAGTAGTGATTTTACTGATGTTTTACATGCTGAAAGTATAATATTGTATGGATTTTACTGGTTTTACATGTAGAAAGTATAATATTACACTGATTTTAATGATGTTTTACATGTAGAAAGTATAATATTATAGTGATTTTACTGATGTTTAACATGTAGAAAGTATAATCTAGTGATTTACTGAAGGTTTACATGTAGGAAGTATATTATAGGGATTTTACTGATGTTTCACATGTAGAAAGAATAATATTATACTGATTTTACTGATATTTCACATGTAGAAAGTATAATATCATAGTGATTTTACTGATGTTTGACATGTAGAAAGTATAATATTATAGTGATTTTACTGATGTTTGACATGCAGAAAGTATAATATTATAGTGATTTTACTGATGTTTGACAAGTAGAAAGTATAATATTACAGTGATTTTAATGATGTTTGACATGTAGAACGTATATTATAGTGTTTTACTGATGTCTGACATGTAGAGAGTATAATATTATAGTGTTTTTACTGATGTTTGACATGTAGAGAGTATAATATTATACTGCTTTTATGGATGTTTTACATATAGAAAGTATATTATAGTGTTTTACTGATGTTCGACATGTAGAAAGTATAATATTATAGTGATTTTACTGATGTTTGACATGTAGAAAGTATAACATTACAGTGATTTTACTGATGTTTTAAATGTAGAAAGTAATATTATAGTGATTTTACTGATGTTTGACATGGAGAAAGTATAATATTATACTGATTTTACTGATGTTTGACATGCAGAAAGTATAATATTATAGTGATTTTACTGATGTTTTACATATAGAAAGTATAATATTATAGTGATTTTACTGATGTTTTACATGTAGAAAGTATATTATAGTGTTTTACTGATGTTTGACATGTAGAACGTATAATATTATAGTGATTTTACTGATGTTTGACATGTAGAAAGTATACTATTATAGTGATTTTATTGATGTTTGACATGTAGAAAGTACATTATAGAGTGTTACTGATGTTTGACATGTAGAAATTATAATATTATAGTGATTTTACTGATGTTTGACATGTAGAAAGTATAATATTATAGTGGTTATACAGATGTTTGACATGTAGAAAGTATAATATTATAGGGATTTTACTGATGTTTGACATGTAGAAAGTATAACATTATAGTCATTTTACTGATGTTTGACATGCAGAAAGTATATTATAGTGATTTTACTGGTTTTACATGTAGAAAGTATAATATAGTAGTGATTTTACTGATGTTTTACATGCAGAAAGTATAATATTGTAGGGATTTTACTGGTTTTACATGTAAAAAGTATAATATTACAGTGATTTTAATGATGTTTTACATGTAGAAAGTATAATATTATAGTGATTTTACTGATGTTTTACATGTAGAAAGTATAATATAGTGATTTTACTGAAGGTTCACATGTAGAAAGTATATTATTGGGATTTTACTGATGTTTCACATGTAAGAAGTATAATATTATACTGATTTTACTGATGTTTCACATGTAGAAAGTATAATATAATAGTGATTTGACAGATGTTTCACATGTAGAAAGTATAATATTATAGTGATTTTACTGATGTTTGATATGTAGAAAGTATAATATTATAGTGATTTTACTGGTTTCACATATAGAAAATATAATATTATAATGATTTTAATGATGATTGACATGTAGAAAGTATAATATTATAGTGATTTTACTGATGTTTGACATGTAGAAAGTATAATATTACAGTGATTTTACTGATGGTTGACATGTAGAAAGTATAATATTATCGGGATTTTACTGATGCTTTATATGTAGAAAGTATAAAAATATAGTGATTTTACTGGTTTTACATGTAGAAAGTATAAAATTATAGTGATTTTACTGATGTTTGACATGTAGAAAGTATAATATTAGAATGATTTTACTGATGATTGGCATGTAGAAAATATAATGTTATAGTGATTTTACTGATGTTTGACATGTAGAAAGTATAATACTATAGGTATTTTACTGATGTTTTACACATAGAAAGTAATATTATAGTGATTTTACTGATGTTTTACATGTAGAAAGTATAATATTATAGTGATTTTACTGATGGTTGACATGTAGAAAGTATAATATTATAGGGATTTTACTGATGTTTGACATGTAGAAAGTATAATATTACAATGATTTTACTAATGTTTTACATGTAGAAAGTAATATTATAGTGATTTTACTGATGCTTTACATGTAGAAAGTATAATATTATAGTGATTTTACTGATGGTTGACATGTAGAAAGTATAATATTATAGGGATTTTACTGATGTTTGACATGTAGAAAGTATAATATTACAATGATTTTTACTGATGTTTTACATGTAGAAAGTATAATATTATAGTGATTTTGCTGATGTTTTATATGTAGAAAGTATATTATAGTGATTTTACTAATGTTTTACATGTAGAAAGAATATTATAGGGATTTTACTGATGTTTGACATGTAGAACGTATAATATTATAATGATTTTACTGATGTTTGACATGTAGAAAGTATATTATAGTGATTTTACTGATGTTTGACATACAGAAAGTATAATATTAAAGTGATTTTACTGATGTTTGATGTGTAGAAAGTATAATATTATAGGGATTTTACTGATGTTTGACATGTAGAAAGCATAACATTATATTGATTTTACTGATGCTTGACATGTAGAAAGTATAATATTATAGTAATTTTACTGATGTTTTACATATAGAAAGTATAATATTATAGTGATTTTACTGATGTTTGACATGTAGAAAGTAAATTATAGTGATTTTACGTATGTTTTATATGTAGAAAGTATAATATTATAGGAAATTTACTGATGTTTGATATGTAGAAAGTATAATATTATAGGGAATTTACTGATGTTTGACATGTAGAAAGTATAATATTATAGTGATTTTACTGATGGTTTATATGTAGAAAGTATAATATTATTGGGAATTAACTGATGTTTGACATGTATAAAGTATAATATTATAGTGATTTTACTGATGTTTATCATGTAGAAATATAATATTATAGTGATTTTACTGATGTTTTACATGTAGAAATTATAATATTATGGTGATTTTACTGATGTTTGACATGCAGAAAGTCTAATATTAAAGTGATTTTACTGGTCTGACATGTAGAAAATATAATATAGTGATTTTCCTGATGTTTGACATGTAGAAAGTGTAACATTATAGTGGTTTTACTTCTGTTTTACATGCAGAAAGTATAATATTATAGTGGTTTTGCTGATGTTTTACATGTAGAAAGTATAATATTGTAGTGATTTTACTGATGTTTGACATGCAGAAAGTATAGTATTATAGTGATTTTACTGATGTTTGACATGTAGAAAGTATAATATTATAGTGATTTTACTGATGTTTGACATGCAGAAAGTATATTATAGTGATTTTATTGATGTTTTACATGCAGAAAGTATAATATTATAGTAATTTTACTGATGTTTTACATATAGAAAGTATAATATTATAGTGATTTTACTGATGTTTGACATGTAGAAAGTAAATTATAGTGATTTTACGTATGTTTTATATGTAGAAAGTATAATATTATAGGAAATTTACTGATGTTTGATATGTAGAAAGTATAATATTATAGGGAATTTACTGATGTTTGACATGTAGAAAGTATAATATTATAGTGATTTTACTGATGGTTTATATGTAGAAAGTATAATATTATTGGGAATTATACCATGACCCCCCCAAAACGTGCATGCTGATTGGCCAGCGTGCCCGTTGTAAATCGAGTTATACTAATGGAAAAAGGTCCGGTCGCCCGGACTTTTTTCCATTAGTATAACTTGTTTTTTTAAAACACTGTCTCGCTATGTTAAATGGGTTTAACATAGCGAGACAACTAAAATAAGCAACGGAGATCTCCGTTGCTTATTTTAAAAC
This sequence comes from Protopterus annectens, assembly GCF_019279795.1. Lineage (NCBI taxonomy): Eukaryota > Metazoa > Chordata > Ceratodontiformes > Protopteridae > Protopterus > Protopterus annectens. Next base: position 46,153,326 of record NC_056739.1, read on the forward strand.
TGTCTCGCTATGTTAAACTCATTTAACATAGCGAGACACTAAAAAAAAGCAACGGAGATCTTGCTTTCTCCGTTGCTTTTACAACTCTGATGTACTGCGCAGGTGCGCAGTAAATCAGAACCGCCGCGGATGCCCGACGACAGCGGAAGGGCAGTAAACAGGCATTATACTATGCCATTATTTAAGAAAAGTAATAGTTTCTTTTCTTAAATAATGTCATATATAGCAATAACCACTTCTGGGTGTGGGTAATGCTAAATTTACCCACGGTTGGCTTTGTTTGGTCCTCGGGCTTCGCCTCGGGACCAAACCACGCCAACCGTGGGTAATTAGTATTACCCACACCAGGCGTTAGGTGTGCTATATTAACTGATGTTTGACATGTATAAAGTATAATATTATAGTGATTTTACTGATGTTTCACATGTAGATAGTATAATATTATAGTGCTTTTTCTGATGTTTCCCATGTAGAAAGTATAATATAGTGATTTTACTGATGTTTATCATGTAGAAATATAATATTATAGTGATTTTACTGATGTTTCACATGTAGAAATTATAATATTATGATGATTTTACTGATGTTTGACATGCAGAAAGTCTAATATTATAGTGATTGTACTGGTCTGACATGTAGAAAATATAATATAGTGATTTTCCTGATGTTTGACATGTAGAAAGTATAACATTATAGTGGTTTTACTTCTGTTTTACATGCAGAAAGTATAATATTATAGTGGTTTTGCTGATGTTTTACATGTAGAAAGTATAATATTGTAGTGATTTTACTGATGTTTGACATGCAGAAAGTATAGTATTATAGTGATTTTACTGATGTTTGACATGTAGAAAGTATAATATTATAGTGATTTTACTGATGTTTGACATGCAGAAAGTATATTATAGTGATTTTATTGATGTTTTACATGCAGAAAGTATAATATTATTCTGATTTTACTGATGTTTTACATGTTGACAGTATATTATAGTGAATTTACTGATGTTTCACATGTCGAAAGTATAATACAGGGAATTTAATGATGTTTTACATGTAGAAAGTATAATATTATAGTGATTTTACTGATGTTTGACATGTAGAAAATATAATATAGTGATTTTACTGATGTTTTACATGTAGAAAGTATAATATTATAGTGATTTTACTGATGCTTGACATGTAGAAGGTATAATATTATAGTGATTTTGCTGATGTTTTAAATGTAGAAAGTATAATTTTATAGTAATTTTACTGATGTTTGACATGTAGATAGTATATTATAGTGATTTTACTGATGTTTCATATGCAGAAAGTATAATATTATAGTGATTTTACTGATGTTTTACATGTAGAAATTATATTATAGTGATTCTACTGATGTTTTACATGTATAAAGTATAATATAGGGAATTTACTGATGTTTTACATGTAGAAAGTATAATATTATAGTGATTTTACTGATGTTTGACATGTAGAAAGTATAATACTATAGTGATTTTACTGATGTTTACATGTAGAAAGTATAATATTATAGTGATTTTACTGATGTTTGACATGTAGAAAGTATATTATAATGATTTTACTGTGTTTTACATGTAGAAAATATAATATTACATTGATTTTACCGATGTTTGATATGTAGAAAGTATAATATTGTAGTGATTTTACTGATGTTTTACATGTAGAAAGTTTAATATTATAGTGATTTTACTGATGATTGACATGTAGAAAGTGTAATATTATAGTGATTTTAATGATGTTTGACATGTAGAAAGTATATTATAGTGATTTTACTGATGTCTGACATCTAGAAAGTATAATATTGTGATTTACTGATGTTTGACATGTAGAAAGTATAATATTATAGTGATTTTACTGATGTTTGACATGTAGATAGTATAATATTATAGTGCTTTTACTGATGTTTTGCATGTAGAAAGTATAATATTGATGTTTGACATGTAGAACGTATTTTATAGTAATTTTGCTGCTTTTTGACATCTAGAAAGTATAATAGTATAGTGATTTTACTGATGTTTTACCTGCAGAAAGTATAATATTATAGTGATTTTACTGATGTGTTCCATGTAGAAAGTATAATATTATAGTCCTTGTGGGTAGGTGATGTTGAAATTAGAGAATTTTATAGACTGGTTTGAATGGTTAGTTATACTTAAATATATAGTAAAACAGGAAAAGAAGTATACATACATTTGCAAAGAAAATAGCCAGAAAATTAGGACAATATTTTAGAAATCTTACAAGATACCATAAACATATCAATAAGATAGAAAGTTGACTTGAAGTAAATTGATTATTTCAGTTCTCCAAACAGACTTCACTTGTCACTGCTCTGAAGTTGGATTTGGAGTCTTCTACTTTCACAGTGTGGGTTCTGTCAGTGAGCCAGTTGGCAACCTAACTTTTGACATAGGGATTTATACCTAGATTAGTGAGTTTATCTATAATTCCAGAGTGGGGGATGCTGTCAAAAGCCTTGGCCTAATGGGAGGAGGGGGCGGGATGTTGATGTCTAGGCTGATTAGTTTGTGGTTGGACTTGATCAATGAGGGATTGACCTCTGGTGTGGAACACTGGCTACCCATGTTGGTAATGACCAGGTCTGCAATATTGCTGCCCCTGATCCAGGTGTGGATACGTTGATCCAAGGCATTGGAATTTGTGAATTCCAGAAAACATTGAGCAAAAGAGTTGGTACATGAGTAATTTTCTCAGTTAATGGTGGGGTAGTTGAAATCACCCATTATTAGGGTGTTGGGTTGTACCCTAATATTTTCCAGTATATCAAGAAATGAGGAGTGGGAATCCTGAGAGGTTCATTG